>NW_008672313.1:0-539 GCF_000695815.1 Acanthisitta chloris | reverse complement strand
TTTCCCTCAGTATTCATGTCTCTCCTTCTCCAGAGCAATACTGATGTCTCCCAACAGTGAACGTACGTCAGGAATACAATTACCATCTGCAGTAATTATCCCTGCTTGTCAGATGTGCCTGAGCTCCCTGAGATTCATCCACCATGCAGCCCACATGAGGCTGGTGATGCTGCCAAAGACCAACACTTCATAGAGTTCTTGAACAAAACCTCCCCCCGTCCCTGTGGCTTCACTTCCAAACTGATCCCAAAGCACTCCTTGTTTTTTGCTGCCTTAACACACACCAAGTTCAAACCAAACACCTACTCTCTTCCTCTCCATAAAAGACCATGTACCAGCCACAACCCTTACCTCCTGAGGTGACACTGGTATTTGCAAGGCAGCGGTAGTCTGGTCCAGCACTGGATTCAAGCCCCTGCAGAGAAGTCCTTGATATCTCAGAGATAGTACAGCTTTCCTCTCACTGTTTTATGGGTGTACTGCAGCAGCACTCTCTTCAAGCTACATTGCATCCTCCACTGTGCTGGTTTGAGCTGAAG
>NW_008672312.1:596-928 GCF_000695815.1 Acanthisitta chloris | reverse complement strand
GTGCAGAGTGTTTGGGACGCCCCAAAAGAAGAGAGTGGGTTCAGGGTTTGGGGTCTCCCCTGTCCCTCCCTGGGAGATCCCTTGGGGTTTGGGGTCTTCTCAGGGTTTGGGGTCTCCCCTATCACTCCATGGGGGGTGCAGAGTGTTTGGGACCCCCCAAAAGAGGAGAGTGGGATCAGGTTTGGGGGGGTCCCTTGGGGTTTGGGGTCTCCCCTGTCTCTCCCTGGGGGTACAGAATGTTTGGGACCCCCCAAAAGAGGAGAGTGGGATCAGGTCTGGGAGGTCCCTTGGGGTCTCCCCTGTCCCTCCCTGGGGGTGCAAAGTGTTTGGGA
>NW_008672312.1:0-238 GCF_000695815.1 Acanthisitta chloris | reverse complement strand
TGGGGGGGGCGTTCGGGTGTGGAGTCTCCCCTGTTCCTCCCTGGGGGATCCCTTGGGGTTTGGGGTCTCCCCAGGGTTTAGGGTCTCCCCTATCCCTCCCTGGGGGGTCCCTTGGGGTTTGGGGGTCTCCCTTATCTCTGGGGGGTACAGAATATTTTGGGACCCCCCAATGCCCCCTATCCCCCCCAGACAAGGAGCGTGAGAAGGGCAGCGAGAGCGAAGGGGCAGCGAGTGGAGA
>NW_008672311.1:13256-35419 GCF_000695815.1 Acanthisitta chloris | reverse complement strand
ATATATGTATATAATCAGCACTCCACCCTCTTCTCCTTTAACACTTTCATAAGTATTAATTTGCTTTGAGGAAATTTTAAACAGGCTCCTAAACTTCTATAACTGTTTTTTGTTATGACTGTGGAGATTTCTTGAAAAGGAACATAAAATTGTATCCTCTCTGACATCCCTGTTATTCACAGTGAGAAAAGAACTTTTGTCTGAATTCTGAATGTAAACTTCTGCATTTCAAGAAGTGTAGGAACATTGGTAATGTTGAACATTTTACACTGTATCACAGAAAGATTGGTCTAATTTCTCTTCTGGCCTCATGGTTTCTCATCCCTGGGTCAGATTTAAATAACTAGATTCCTTGATACTGTGAACACTGAAACATCCTATGTCCTGATTATGTTTCCTTCTCTTTCACCCAAATCTCCAGATAAGTGTAAAGAAATGTTTACTGTGTGGCATTCACTGCCCTTGAAAGATATGTCTAATTTGAAGCTTGTTTTTACATTTTGAGCAGTTTTCTGCATGTTTAATGCAAGTAGTCTAACTGGTCATCTTCAAATCTTATAATGACAACTGATATTCAAAATGCAGCTTAAAATATAGACTTCTTCCAGCTCACCACTTCTGTATCCATCAGGCACCATTCTGTGACAGTGATGAGTTGAATGAGAAATACCACAGACTTGGTCTTTGTTTGTTTCCATTAAGACCTTATGGCTTTGGAAGTGTAGGAGAAATCAACAGTTCACCTGGGTGAGTCTTACCTGCTGTCACAGAGCAGTCGATGCAGTCAAAAACCTTGATCTTTCCTTTCTTTTTGCTTTTCATTTCATCCTGTTGAAGCAGAACAGCATTTTTCATAGAATCATAAAATGGTTTTGGCTGCAAGAGACCTTAAAGGCCTCACTCCACTAGACCAGGTTGCTCTGGTCTGTATCCAGTCTGGCCTTGAACACTTCTAGGGAAGGGGCATCCAAAGCTTCTCTGGGCAACCTGTCTCACCACCCTCACAGTAAAACATTTCCTCCTACTATCTAATCTAAACCTACCTTCTTTCAGTTTTAAGCCATTCCCCCTTGTTCTATCACTACATGCCCACTGGTGTGTGACATGGTGAGCTTGTCACACTCCATAGCTTACACTGTATTCATTTTGCATAGATTGCTGAGTCCATGTCTCAGCATAAAAGAACCACTAGGAGAATGAACAGGGTGGTCTCCAAGAGGGCACTGCATGGACTTGGTGTGTGTTTGGAGCATTATAGCAAGCACAGTGTAAACAATGGGAGGCCTGGGATACCAAAGCGGATATTACATACTGAGAGTAAGCGGTGGCCAAATCCTGAAGTCAGATAAAACAGTGTGAAGAAGACTTGGGGATGACTGTAGCAAAGAAATGAGAGGGAAATGCATTCAAACAGGGATGTTTACACCACTAGTATGATACACCACAAGTATGATTTCAGCAGTAGTGTCCTCCTAGGCAAGTAGAAGCAGCATGGACTTTATGAGGTCAGAAAAGGTATGGTTACAGTAATTAAGTTTGGAAATGGTAAATCTAATGGCGATTATTGTTATCCTTGCAACCATTACTATTATAGTTTATATAAATTTATATAAGCATATATAAATTAATATTTGCCTGAACAGACAAAAGTGAGCAAGTACTATGTTTGTGGAAACAGAATAGCAAGATTTTAATTTGACAAACAGGAGGCAAGGCAGAAGAATTTAGTGCCTATGTGCATTTTAAATACCCCAATAGTATTTTTCTAGGATGGCATTAGTATGTTATTGTATACTGAATGAGTCTCAGAGGTGCCACATACTTGTGAGCTCACCACCATATCGTATTTCCAGCTTGTCCCATCAGTCTCGCATGTGTTTTACATCTGTTGTAGAAACTGAAAGCCTTATTTCAAGCTTGGCCTTATTCTTTTTAGATATTAAATTGTCCCACGTCAGTGTAGAGTGTTTAGGGTTTTCATTATTTATGTGCGATAGAGGAATTTTAGAGGAGAAAAAAACCCAACCCATAAAAATTGTGTTCCTGCTTGGAAGAAGTTTATCATCTAAGATGTACAAATATCCTATGCAACTAGCTCAAGTGACAGATAGTATAAAGTATGTAAAACATATGGAGGTGTTCACCAGCAGCAACTTGAGATTTTGGCAGGTGTCTCCTGTGCAGAGCAAGGGACAATAATTTTGGAGAAAACGAGAATGTTCATGGTGATTGAGAGCCTGGAAGGAGAGGTTCATATCAGAAAGGGAGCATAGGGAAGAGGGATAAGAAAGATTTTTCTTGAGGGATGATTCTATACGCTAACAACCTGCTGGGTCAGCAGGCCTTGATTCAAATGATGCAGGAAAGAACAAAAAGCTGGAGAGCCCCTCACTATGTCCCAGCTGCAGGTAAGGTGAGGATGTCCTGTGCCTTTAGGCAAGGATACTGAGTCAGAGGGCTGGCCAAAACCCAACAGTTTTTCTTTTTGAAAAATCTCAAGGTGATTGAGATTGATGCAAGATGTCAGTACACAAGATGGAGACTTTCTGATAGTTATCATTGAAAGAATATGATGAATCTATTAGCCAGTGAAATAAAGCTTTTATAAGGGGATGACCTGTACAACAGAGTGAGGATGTGGGTCTGACTCTGTGTGTGAGTACATTGTGGGTATGTGTGTGTGAGGCTATTGACCAGTGTGTCTTGCTCCCCTCTTGGACAGGGAGTTCTTGGATGGGCAAACTGGATCATTGCTTGGCTCTGCCTCTCCTCCAGCTAATCTTATCAGTACAATAAACCCAGCATTGGTGACCTCATCAACATTACTGTTTGTTGCTTGCTGTCATGAGGCTCATCCAGTGAGGAATTTGTGTGTCTCACAGAGTGGAGGAAAGGTAAAGCAATACGGCAAGGGAGGAGGGAAGCTGGCTGTTTTTTCCATTTTTGTACTGCTTTTCACTCCAAATCTCTGTGACTGAACACAGCTCCTTCCCCCATAGGAATCCCATTATTTCACTTTGAAAATCTGGTCAGTCATCATTAGGTTAAATCAGGATTCCCTGTCCTGCGCCTAATGTGTTATGTGGGGAATTAAGTAATGACACTTAAAATCCCTTCCAATTTTAGTTTAAATTTTTCTCTACAATTAAATCTTGCTTTCCTGACAAAATAATTAGAAATTATTTTTAAACAATCAAATTTGTTACAGACACATATCCCTTGATACATTGAGCTTTACCCTTCTCTCCCAATCTTGGCGTCACTTGGAGCCATGTGTTTTCCTTGCCCCTTGAGAGACTATCTCAAGGACAAAAACCTATCAAGTGACAAGTACAAAGCACGGGGAATTGCTGCTTGTCCTCAGTCTCCCACCCAGTCCCTAATAAAGAAAAATAATAATGCCCATTTTAGGTAGCTGCTTGTACAACTCTAGTCTCATTATTTCAGTAAAGCAGTGTAAGCTGCCAGCTGTATCTTTTATACCTCCAGACACACTTCGCAGAGGAGCTCTTTGCTGCTATTTCAAATCTGAGTTTCCCCCCTCCTCCCTCTTTTCTTCATGTTGCTTCTCTAGATCCTGACTGAAAGGAGAGTAGGGAGAGCTCTGCATGCACAGCTGAGGAGGACAGGCAGGGCAGGAGGTGAGCAGCAGCAATCCCTTCTATTAGTTGTGTCATTTTCTCACTTCCTTACTAATACCCTGATAATTAGAAGGGTTCTTATGAAGCTTATCCCAGTTCCTAGGTTTAATGCTAGCTATTTGTAATATCCAGAGGTATCTTGCTGACTGCTGTTGTGAATAAGAGCATTTCTGCTCACATCCCCAAGGTTTTTCAGCTGCAGAGCCCTTTGGGCAGCCATCTCCCAGTTCCCAGTGTAGCTCTGACACGGGGGCAGATTCTGGGAACATACAGAATGCCTCTGTAGGGCTGCAGCATGAGTGCTGCATCCTATCTCCTTTAGTGCTGTCCCTACTGGCCTCGAGCCAAGTTTAGCCCTTGCTGAACACAAGAAAAATCCAAGTGTTTTTTGGCAGAAGTACAAACCACTTGGAGCACTTTGGCGTATGGATGTGAAGTGTTTTACAAGCATCCTTAGAAGCCCAGCACAGCTCTTTGTATCATAAATTTCTGTAGTGTGGATAAGCCTTGAGAAAATACCTAGGAGAGGAATAGGAGGCAACCAACAGCATAATTACTGGTTTGGGGAAAAAGAGGGCCAGAAATGGAAAAGAGTAGAGAGACGTTTTGATTGAGCAAAATTTTAATAGTGCAGTTTGTCCAAGAATTGGAAATCAGAGAGGAACTGAACACATTTTCATTTGGAGGCTTGTTTTTCTCTCACTGGTTACAAAATCTAAAAATAGCCCAAATTAAAATAATTTAATTTCATTAAACAAAACATTTAAATTTACTCGAACCCAAGTTTTCCCAAATTTCATTATGGGTTTAGAATTATTACATTACATTTATTTTACTGTTACTTCCATACCACACGATCCTCTGATCTCCATTTAATTTGCGTGGGGACAATAAGAGGTTTCTGCAGAGACTATATTGTATTCCTGTCTGTAAAATGTCTCTGCATCATTGCATTCTTCAGCATGCTAATGTTGATACTAGCATTTTCTACATGAATTTCCACATTTTCTTTTCTCGACTGATGCCTTAGATGCAGACCACAATTTAATTCCATCAGAAGTGATGACAAATGTTCCTTGGTGAAACTGAAAGATGATATCAGAATACACTTTGAGTGCAGCGCTCTCACAAGTACATCAACAACCTATTTTTCTTGGCCATTTAACTGATTAAAAGAAAGAAAAATTCCTGTGTTAGAAAAATGTAAAAAGAAAGAGACTCCACTGATGTAAATTCTTGTCTCAGTTTTACTATTATGAATCTGGTGAGAGGAAAAAAAAAGAAGTAATATAATTTTTTTTGTCTTACCCATCTTTATTGTTCAAAGACTCACTGTCTGGTTAAGTTTCAATAGCTATGAAGCAGGACACATTTGTGAAGCTGCTTGAAGATTAGTGGGCACTCAAGACAATAAAGCAGTGATAGAATGACCCCAGTTAACAGGTTTTATCTTGGCAAGGAACTTATTCCCATCTGCCATAACAAGCTTGAAAGTAAAATAAACAGAAGCTGTCAAGGTCCCAGGAGGTGTGAGCATCACTTCTGGATGTTAGTAGGGCAGTTGCACAGAGCTGAGGAGGCTCAGTGAGAAAATTAGAGGTCTCTGCTAAGCTCTGGTTCCTCTATTGCATTCAGACCATGCCAAGCACCTCCCACCACTAATTGACGTGACATAGAATATCTTCTGTTATGACATAGGATTACAGGTTTTGCAGTGAATGAACTAAATGATGTTCCCTACTTATTCTTGATGCTTCTTTGTGGAGAGGACAGACCAATCCCTGTGCTGGATGCCAAGAGCTATTTACTGCTTTCCTATGTCTTGCAAAGCAAATCTCTAATAAATCCTATATGTAAAGTTAGAAAATGATACTGTGGTGTTACTGGCTTATTAGAGGAAACTGGAAGCAGGGAGAAACTGAATGAAACTATGAGAGGGGAGAGAAACGTGCTTGCAAGGGAAGGCTGTGCAGAAGGTATGGATGTTTCTTCTCTGGACAAGAGACATTCTCCTTCACTTCTATCTAGATGATTGCCAGTGAATCCTCAAGCAGCACAGCTCAGGCTGCCAAAAGACATGCACTGGCTGAGCCTCCCATTTGCTGCTCCTCCCTTTGACGGCTGCTTCTCCTTTTGATGACTGCTCTCAAGTTCTGAGTTACTCAAGAAGCTGCATCTCCACAGACCATCAGCAAGCTGCTCCTGGGAGCACTGCTGACCCTCTGCAGTTAGAAAAAGGTGGGCTATCTTGCTCGTTTCACCAGTCTTTACCAGCATGGCATATTCAGACTGCAACTAATTAAGAAGGACACACATGAGCATTTTATCCACAGGATCTGAAGGATTGTCAGTCTTCAAGGGGATAGTGGGAGTCCTTGAGGAAGGAAATGATAGCACTCATAGTATTGGAAGATGATCATGCATAGACTTAATTACAACCACCATTTAAAAATACCCTACTAGAAACTTTAGCAAGGTGCAAGAAAATTTTAAAGACAGTAACTAAAGGCAAACTTTTAGGCTATTCCCTTCAAGTATTCCCAACCTCTGTATGTGTGTGGGGAACTCATTGATATGCAAACTTAGGAGCACTGAGATGTACGATTCAGGCTGCTGCTGGTAATGGAGAAAATAGTGGGTTTGATTGTTTCACTTTCAACAAGTAGGACAGGAAACAGTAAGGAAAATAGGGACATCCCTCCACGTGATGAACAGCTAAATATCAAACATCAGTAAAGATTAAAAATAATTGTCATATATGCTTAGTCATTGTGCTTTGATATAGACTGAGAAGAAGGCAATTTAATCAATTTGTTATACTCTCTGTGATATGCATGTCTCAGAAGTTTGTTGTTTTGAAGTTGGTTTTGAAAAAAAAAGAAGAAAAAAAGGCAGAGATTTCATCTACAGATAATATGCTAAAAATGCATGTATCAGAGAAGCCTAGAAAAATATATTAGGAAGTAGAGAGTAATAGAATTTAAAACAATAATACTAGAGGTTAACATGGTAATGACATTTGGTCAGACAGGTAGGCAGGAGTCCTTTCACTATATGACGTCAACGGTACCATTCCTATCTCCTGCAAGAAATTTTCTATACACTCTTTGAGTTTTTCTTGTGAGGACATATGGACTAATATCAGTTTGTCCTTAATTTTTTTTGACATGTCTGTTAACTGCCCTTCCTTACTGATACTTTTTTTTAATTGTACTTCGCATGTTTTTTTAAAAATAATTAATATATAGCAGGTCAAGCCTTGCAAAAAATCCCTGCTAGAGCAATATGTTAGACTATGGATTTTGCCACACAAAAATAAGATAAAGACATTAGTTTGCTATTATAAAAATGTGACCATCAACAATTCACAGCCACTGCAAAAGAAAAACTGATGCTGAAAATTGGCACATTGAGATATTCTCACTGTTCAAGTCCAATTATCTCCTTGGTAACAAGTTCTTTCATTCATTACATATTGTGTTGTCAGAATAAACCATGTAATAGTGCTGTATCTGGGTCTGCACTGCTCCTGGAAATGTGGAATATGGAAGTCTAAATATGCAACCTGATAACCAGTTTCTTGTGCTTGCTGGAAAATTAACATATCCACATAAATTGAGATCTGTCAGACTACAGTACTCTTCATTTTTTATGTGCAACTTTCTTTTTAGATACAAGTCATCAGAAGTCAATGGGTTCTGAGTTAATTACCGACTGGTGAAAGAAAAAACTCCACCTGGCCATGTTTAAAATCCCCCTCTCACCAACAGATTGTGATTTTACCATGCCAATAACCTCATTCTGCTGAACATGTTTTATACATTTTATTCTTTTACAAAAGTTGAGCGGACTTTACCCAAAGCACAGGTGAAATACTCTGAGGTGATTTACACAGCATTTCAAACTCGACTTACGGGATTGCAGCTTTGTGTACTGAAGGTATAACTTGATGTTTTTGATTTTCATGGGATTTTTGTGACTGATTCTATCTTAACTATAATTAAGATAATGGTTGGTGGGGGCTGAGAGTGGAAGAGGCCACTCATTCAATAATTATTAGGTCTAGTGTCAAGGAAACGGCTACGTGTGAAAAAGAACAAGGCAGAGCTAGGCTATTACAGCCTTGTGTACATTGCTATCTGTTTCAGGCCAAGATCCAAAAGCATTTTGTGGTCTAAAACAGCATCCAGAGATTTCAGCTGGGATAAGAGCCCATTTCTCTATTGAACAAGCACATAGGAAGAGATGTTCTGCCACCAAAGACTTTGCAGTCTTGCTAAAACAGCAGTCTTTAGAAAGGGGATGGAAAGATGAAGGCAACTGGGACTGGAACACAGCTTGTACATGGCTTTGACATGGCATCCCTTGTGAAGTCATGGAAGCAGTGAAAGAGAATACCAGAATATTCACCTCTCGACTGGTTCCTTCTGGGGATCTGAAATACCAGATCTCCAAGGGATCTGAAATATTTTTTTGGCTAAGGAATAATATTATATAATGCCAGTAGAGTTAGAAACAAAAAAAAATACAGTATAGGAATTATGGCCACAGTTTCCTTGTGTAAGAGAAAGTATTGCCATTCATAGCAGGTGTTACATACCTTTTAGGTTAGAGCCTGCCAACCTGCTTACATCCTGATGCTAAGTTATTGGTATTTACTTGGCATGTTCTGTCAGTCATTACCTTCAATGTCAATCCTAAGCTTTTCTTGGTAGTAGCAAAAGTGAGAGCTTTAGGACAGACAGCGCTGCTGTGCATGGAGTAAATAAGAAGTCTGCCCTCCCCTGATAAAAGCCAGTCTGTTAGAGTGACGTTTGCTGCTGCTAATGACACTGCATACAGGGGTGACTGATTTGAAGGAAACAATCTAGTTCAAGCACATATTTATCACAACGTTACCAAATTTTTAGGTTGGTTAGGGAGATAGTAAATTAAGGAACAAGCCAAGGGTAAGATAATAATATTAGGAATCACATAATGTTCCATGCACCAAATATCTCAATATCCCAGAGAAAGCAGTGTCTCCCAAAGTCAGATGAAACATCAAAACCAGTGCATGTGTGATTCCAAGAATGCTGATGGGACTCTAGTTGTATCAACACAGTCACATGCAGGTGATCTCATGCACAGGTGATGATTTCATATG
Source organism: Acanthisitta chloris (assembly GCF_000695815.1). Classification (NCBI taxonomy): domain Eukaryota; kingdom Metazoa; phylum Chordata; class Aves; order Passeriformes; family Acanthisittidae; genus Acanthisitta; species Acanthisitta chloris. The sequence goes on along the minus strand of NW_008672311.1, from coordinate 26,632 downwards.
AAGCAGATATTTCAGTGTGGCTCCTTTTATCTTTATTGCATCATACAGGTGATGCTTGTTTAAGCCCCACTGTGTACAGTGCAGCTGACCTACATCTGGATTTACACTGGCATGTACAGTTGTGTAGTTTTATTCATAAGCACTCAAAAATGTTCCTAGCCTGAAAGCTCTTCAGCCACACGTGATATGTGTATGTTGGCTGACAAATGCACACTCTGCAGTGTGTTAACTTAGGAACAGTTGCACTTTCCTTAGACAACTCCTGCTGGCATATTGCCTGAACATGGAGATCTTCCCAGTTGCAAGGACTGCCATGCTTATGGGGCAGTAGGCTCATGAAGAACATGACATTATTTTTGTATTGGACTCTTCAGAAAAAACTGCCACAAACAGAAATCTGATCTTGGACTCTGTCATTTGGGGTATTTCTGTTTTATCATCTGATAAAAGGGGAAAATGCACTCATAGTGCTGCTTTTCTGCTAACCCTTTCCAAGTTTAACATCAATGGGACTTGCTACATTTTTATTCATAATGACTGAGCAGAGAAGGGTTTCTCACTTAAACATGCTGGGAAAGTGTTTTAACACCGAGCTAAAAGCTGCAGCCTATAGATCTAGGAATAGATCTATAAACGTCTGGGAAAAGCCTTTCGCAACTGGACATTGAAGCAATGTCTCATGAAAAAAAAGGATTTATTTTGTAATATCTTGTTTTCTTCTCATAGGTCCTGATTACTGTTTCAGTATTACGCATGCTGTCACGTGGAGGAGGAGAATGAAGTCAGCATTTATAAAAGTGACTTGAGTGATCATTCAAATGCCCCTCCCCATGTAATAGTAAGTGTAAAAGGATGCCAAAGATGACCACACACTTTCCACCGGAGTCTCAGTTAGATAAGAAACTGCTGATTCCAAAAAATGGAATGTTTTCATTCCCCAAGGCAATGATAATGCCACTCAAAATACCACTGTATTTCTGAGCTTTGAGCTAGCTGCTGTCCTCTGTAACTTCAGATGTATTTTAGGATTACTGGTGTTGAATTTGGAAAGAACTTGAGGTTTTTAATACAAATACTAGAGTCAAAAGAGAATTACAGATATGCATATTGCAGGGTGCTTTCACAAGATTCTGATACTGGAAGCAAAACAGAAATTAAAGTACTTCCAAAAGGAATTTGAATAGGGAATAGGGATTTTTCCCAGCCTTATCACAAGTTTATGAAATCTGTTTGATGTGCATTTTTGAGGAGGACAGAGAGCCTTAGTCTTAGTTTTGAAATAATTTTGAGACCCAAGTCGGGCACTATTAACCTTCCACACTGACTTTCTTAATTGATGTTGGATCTCAGTGACTTTTCACCATGGGCAAACCCTGTCTTCCACCACTGAACCATGGCAAAGTTCTGATTCCTGAAAACACTGCATATCCACAGGGGGATTTAATATTAGGGTTGGAAAACCTAGGCAGGTTGAAATTTATATCAGCTCCATACAATTTATACAGGTGTCTTTTTCATTGTCTTAGCTAAACACTGATGATTCCTACCAAATTAAAGGGATTAAGGGAGTTGGTCCTGATGGGACTGAGGTTATACTCTGAGGATGTCAAGAATTGATGTTTTCCCCCTTGCTAGCGAAACTGCTTCATTCCATGTGGTCTTGTCTTCCTAAATCAGCCCTTTTCCTGTACATTACTGCCATTATTCTGGTATTCCTTTCGTTTCACCAACAATGGTATAGCTCTTAGTAGCTGACAATGTTTTAAATACAGCAGTGCTTGATCAAAGCAAATCTAAACTTTATAAACCTTACTTTATTACTCACTTATATTTTTCCTATGCAGGTTGTTCTGTCTGCTGGTATGATAGGTCCTGGTGGTGAATGATAGGATTTACCCCGATACGAGGTCCAGGACTCCAGGCTTTGCTTTTCTTTCAAGCCTTTTTATATGTATTATGCATTTTTGTGTGTTTATTTATTTTTTACTGTAGAAAACTGGTTGGTTGACCTTAGTTCCAAAGTCACCGCAGCATGTATCATGTTTTGAAAGTTAGAGGCATCATAAAAGACAGAAATTGCCCAGGGTCACCTATATTGAGATGGACATGAGGGTAAAAGAACAGACTCATAAGAAATCTGGTTTCGTAATCACAGAATCACAGAATCACAGAATCAGTTAAGTTGAAAGGGACCACAGTGGGTCATCTGGTCCAACCCGTCTACTCAAGCAGGGCCATCCTAAAGCACATGGCTCAGGATTGCATCCAGACGGTTCTTGAACACCTCCAGTGAGGGAGAATCCACGACCTCTCTGGGCAATCTGTTCCAGTGCTCAGTGACTCATGCAGTAAAGAAGTTCGTCCTTGTACTATGTGGAACTAGCTTCCTGTGCATCAGTTTTTGCCTCTTTCCTCTTTTTTTATTGGTTTCCACCACTGAGAAGAGTCTGACTCCATCATCTTGGCACTTCCCATTCATGTACTTGAATACATTAATGAGGTCCCCTCTCAGTTTTCTCTTCTCGAGACTGAACTGGCCCAACTCCCTCAGCCTTTGTGAGGTGCTCCAGTTCCTTAATCATCTTCATTGCCCTCTGCTGGACCCACTCCAGGAGTTCAATGTCCTTCTTATATTGAGAGGGACATGTTCTTCTTCTCATCAAATAAAAAAATCAGTTATGACAACGATGAGGAAGAGGAGGAGGAGGAAGAGGAGCAGGAAGAGGAGGAGTCAGGGTCAGAGTCTCCTAAGGGCTGGAAATCTAGTGCTCTTTAAGTTGCAGGAAAAATGTATTGGAAAAAAAATGGTGAGAGATTACAACTCCTGAAACTGGGGATATTGCTTACAGCATTTCTTCTTCCTAGCTCATTATCTGTATGTCTCATTGTCCCAGTGCTGTGTCTCCCATAGAGAGTTAAAAAGCGATAAACAAATAGATCTCAATTTAGCAGCAGATCCTTCTGGGAGAATATTTGTAAAGCTGGATTTTTTCCATCTTCCACATTTCCTGGTGATTTTGTATCTGAGTGTTTTTCAGATATGAAAGTCTTTTCATATCAGCTTGACAGGAAGCAGTGCATAGCACACTACTGTAAAGTACCTAGAGTTTAAAATGAGAGATGAACAACCTGGCTTAGCAGGGGATGCAGGAAGAATTGGTTCAGCCCTTAAGCCAAATCTCAAAATGACCCTAAACTAATTTGTGTCTGGCTGAATGTTGTCTTTGAATCTTATTTGTTCCAGGGTCCCTTGGAGAAAGAAGATAGCAGTGAATTTTGAGCTGACTCTTATGTAGGGAAGCCCCATAACTCATAAGATTTGAAAAGAGCATCTGGTGAAAGCACAGTAAGGGGTTGGAAAGGATGCATAAAAGACAGAAATACAGCCCCAGTTTCTCAGAAGTTGTTTATCCTGTCTGCTAAAATGTCTCTTTGGCTGTTTCTCTGAATCATGCCATGATAGTAACAATACTCTGTGCTATTACAAGAGGGGTTGGTGAGGGAAGAGAAAAAATAAGGTAGTTCCCTTTGCTCTAAGGCACCCTCAGTGAGTAATACATATGAGTCTTCACATTCAATTCCAGCTATCTTCAATAAAAGGATTGTTTATTTGCCACAGGGTAGAAAAACAAAGGTAAACCAAAGAAGAAATAATCAAAAAATAAAAGTTAAGCAGACTGTAAGCACAATAGACCAGATTACTTCAGGGACACGTTTGACCCAGCTAAATATATTATCGCAAAAAAAGAGTATTCAAGCTGGGCATGAAAGCTGACATCTTAAAACTCGTTTAGTGTCTAATGTCAGGCACCTAAATCTAGAATCTAGATTGTGTGTGCTTACAAAAAAAAAAGAGGAAAAGGAAAATGAATCTTTCCTAAGGTGGTCACATTTCTGCAGTTCTCACAAATGTGAGCAGTACTTGAGGGGAACTGTGGTTTGCACCTTTACAATTCAAGCACTCCACTTGAAACAACCCAACACAGAGCTGTAGTGAAACTTCAGTGCACAGTATCACTTTGGCACCTCTCCTCCCTGCCTTCCTGCCCCTGGAGATGCAATGAAAATTCAGTAAAAGACGTAAACAAGCATCATTTAATCTGGATTACAGCTTTGCTATAGGAAATAGATATTTATAAGCACTTAACTCCTGTTCTCATTGTGTTTGTTCCTAATTTGCAATATTTTTTCCTCTATGTTGTAGACTTTCCAGTTTCTTCTAGCTCCTGCCATCTTACTTGTATAAACATCCTTGCTTATCTGTGGAAGCAGGGGAATGGGCTGCATCCAAGCAAGGGCTATGAAATATAAGCTGTCCTCTTGTTTTCACTTATGGTATGCACTTTCTTTTCATTTCAGGGAAAAAACAAGCTTCCAACTCAAGACCGTTTTTGGAAGGAATTTAATTCATATAGTTAGGATCCAAAAAGTTGTGTAGTATTCATACTTGCATTTGATTTTAGTGGGAAATGAATGAGGTAAATAAGAGTTAGGAATACTCTCATGGGCCTAGAGACTATGCTCAGTATTGCAATACATCTCCCCCAGTCAATCAGATGGAAGCTGGTTTTGCTATAGCAGAAAACTACCATTTCTACTGTAAAATTGCCTCAGCAGATACTGTGGAAGCAGCATGATCTAACGCGTGCATTTCAAACACGGTAAAGCCCATTTTTCTCTCATTATTTCACATTCAGTTTTGGTTTACTCTCTATTTGTATTGTTTACAACATTAATGATTTACATTTAATCAAATAATTCCGGTCCAGTTCCATTGTATAAATTGGTCCTTGAAGTGTTCACATAAAATCCCATTAGTGTTTTTTTCTCTCAGCACATTTTATGATACAATAGCCCATTACTGTGAGAATGGAAATAACTGTACTCCCAGGCAGGTGAAGTGTTGCGTAGCATAACTGCTGTGCTACTAAATTTTTATATTCACATTTTGTTATACAATATAATTCATAGCAGAAATGCAGGATGGTGACTTGTCACACATGGTATGTGCTGTGGGTTGCTTTTTTTTTAAGTTTTAGCAAAAATCAATCTAGCTGCATGAGCTGTGTGAGCAGGAGCTCCCTCCCCCACCTCTTCCATATGTTCTGAATTAACTGCTGCATTCACATGAGCAAAACAGAGCTGGAAATAGAAACTGGAGCCCAGATCCTCCTTTTGCATAAACTGCATAAACCAGTACAGTTACATGCATGGATTGATGTAAATAAGTGAGGATATGGTCCTTAAAATTTCACTTATTTCATTGTCTTTCATTGTCACTGTTGTAAAAGAGAGTGTCCCCTTTGGAAGTGCTGTGCTATACATCTGAAAAAGTCTTGGTGAAAAATATAAGAAATATTAAGTAATTAACTTTTAAGATCTTTACATGTTTTCACAATACCATTAACTTGTTCAGACTAGAATATTAACTATAGAAAAGGAGGAATCTCAATTGTCTTTGTCAAAGTGTGGTTGAGTTAAGGACATCATGATGAAACAACAGGGAAATCTTGGGAGAGTCTGGGAACAGTCAGGAGGGGTTTACCAAAGGCGAACAGTGCTTGACTAGCCTTAATTCTTCCTGTGGTGAAATGCCAGGCTCTGTGAAGAGCAATGGATGTTTGCCTCAAATTTAACAAATTGCAGAATACCCACGTAACTTCACTGAGGAGACAAGGTCTGGATGTGTAGTAGTGGCTAATGACAGGAAGTCGAATTGGCAGCAGGCTGATGTTTCTGGGAGGCTGAATCCTGTTCATCATCTTCATCAACAGCCTGGGTAATGGGTTGGCATGAATGAGTCCTCTGCAAGTTATGGATAGTATCAGTCTGAGGGATGCAGCTGGCATACTGGAGGTCAGGATTGCCAGGAAGGGGACTCAACAAATTGGATAAACAGGCAGAGGAACATCATGAGGTTCAGCAAAAGCAAAGGTAAGTTCCTGTACCTAGAATGGCATAACCCCATGGATGGGCACCAGCTGTGGCCAACAGGGGAAGCAGCAGTTCTCCAGAAAGGGATCTTGCAATCCTGGTAGTCCATTAAATGTACCAAGAGTGTGCCTATTGAGAAGAAAGATAACCACATCCTGGGCTGCATTAACAAGAATATATCCAGAAGGCTAAACAAAATGATTTTCCCCTCTGCTCAATACTCACAAGCCACAATTGGATTGCTGGGTCTGGTTTTGGGGCACCTAAAAAGAATTGTTGTCAAACTGGAAAGAGTCCAAAGGAGGGCTGCTAAGACTCTGAGGAGACTCAAGGATGTGATACACGAGCAAAGTCTAAGTTTATGTGTGCGTATGTGCCTGATTGCAGTCTTTCATTATCTGAGGAAGAGTTAGAGGGAGCATAGAGCCTGACTCTTTGTGCACAAAAATGGGATGAGAGACAGCAGTGACTAATTGCAGAAAGGAAATTTCTTACTAAAAATTCTTAACACAAAGGATGTTGAGACAGCTTCACATGCATGGAGGTATATTAACAAGGTCCATCCCTAGCTGTAGGTATACATCAGTTCTGATGATGTAAGCATATTTCAGGGGAAAAGATAAGGGTAGAGAAGGAGAAAAAGACAGAAAGAAGGTGTTGGGGAAACTGTTCATGGGCACCCTCCCTGTATGTTATTTCCTACAAAGCAGGCTTCCCCTATAGTAATTTTCCCACTGTAAGTCTAGATGCCACCAGACCTTGCTCAACCGCCTAATTGGTCATTCCTGGTAAGGAACATTAGTGCTGCTTGGGGTGTGCTTTGATGAGCAGCAGGTGCTATGCACTGCTTGGTAGCTGAGCTTTGTGGATGCATATTGTTGGTTCTCTAATGTAACACAGATGCTAGAGCTGAAGGGAACGGGGGGAGAAGAGGAGAAAGATGGGATGATTGTCACACCAGCAGAAGTCACTTCCCATGACAACCCCCACAACAATGCTGCTGGTGTTGGCAGGAGCATGAGAGAAACAGCATGCAGAAACAGCTTGAGAGCAATGAAGGTAAGACACCATGGCAGAGGCTCTGGAAAGCACTGCCCTGGTAGCTTGTGTGAAAGGGAGCAAAGCGAAGCATGAAAAAGGAGGTCTAGAATATTGCAGGCAGACTCTGTAAGTCAACAGGCTAGGGTATCTATGTCACTGTGCAGTGAGGTTTATGAGAAGAATCCCTCACTGTAAGAGTAGTTTGGCATTGGAAGAGGAGCCTGGAGAGGCTGTGAAATCTAATTTCCTGGATACACCTAAAACTTGATGGGACAAGGTCCTGAGCAACCTGACCCAAAAGTAGCCTTATTCTGAGAGGGGCTTGTCCAGAGTCCTCTTCCAACTGAAATTTCCTTGTAATCCTCTGTAATTAGTGTTGTGTACTATCAGCAATGTATCTTGTAATATACTGTAAATATATGTCAAATATGGTGATCGAAGGCTCAAAACCTTGTTTAAAAATTCCTGTATGGGGAAAAGACAGAGCTTATGCTCACATTGGACATATTTTGATCTTAATAACAAGATGATTGAAAAAAGATTATTTTAATTGACATAATTTTTATAGGGACTTTATCTTTTTTTACTTTATTTGGATTGTGGCTTATGAAAAATGTAAGAGATGATTCAAGCAGAAGTACCAAACACACTGAAGGTTTTGCAGCTATATTTGACTCAATAGTGACTTCAAGAAAAGCTATAATAATCAACCTTTCTTAATGTAATGAAATCTCCTTAACAACACTATTCATAAAAATAAAAGTGTCTACTGCTTGAGCTAAATGCCTCCCAAATATTAAAAAATCATCCACACATATCAGTTCTTCTATTTTCTTTCCCAGGTTTTCCAATAGATATTCCTGGAGTGATTGTCCTTGACTAGGTTTATGTAAAGGAACAGGAACAGGTGAGTTAAATTTTGTAGCATATGTATCTTCAGGGAGTTATGTAAATGAAACCTGATTTTTTTCTATTTGCTGTAAATCAGTTCAGATAAATGAGGCCCTGTCCATATTCTGGGCGAATTCAGTCAATTCATGTTACAATCAAATTTCAAAACAACTTCCAGCACAGTAACAAGATACTGTGCAACCTAGCCAGCTACATTACAAAACAGCATCATTAGAGTTACAGTTCCTAACTAGCATTTGAGAACTGTGGGGATTCTTTTTATATGCCCTAGAAGGGAAAGTGAAAGGGTTATGGGACTGATGTCATTCCTGTGGACTAAAAGACTTGACTGAGCAGCAATTTGGGATGGTGTTATAGTCTGTATTAGATGCTACAGAAAATCCTACACAGCGCTAGAACCAGCTGTTGAGAAAACTAAATGCATAGTTTTCCTATTTAGAGCAATATTTATATTTTGGCAGTGCAGCCTTAAAGAAAATGTGGGTTGCTTTTTTTTCCACTTTAGCTGTTTAGCTCCATGGATAGTTGAATGACTGATGGGTACAGATCACTCCAAAAATTATCAGAACTATACTGTATTCTGATGGAAGGAAGTAGTCAGTGCAATTATTGATTTAGAAGACACAGGGTGTCAGTGGTGGACCCTACAAATAAACACAATAAATCCAGAGCAAACCATGGGAAATCAGAGTTATGCTATTTTCATTTTTAAATTTAGCCAAGGAGACTGCCATTTACTCTGATAGAAATCCATCTGTCTACCTTTGCTCAGGAGAATGAAGTCTTTTAAAGTACTCTTGGAGATGTGTAGGATGATTCTTAGCCTAGATATGCCTATCTACGTCTGAGATAACTGACCAGTTGATTTCTTCTTCATCTCAGAGATCAAGAGAGGACTAGCTAATGTTTTCTATTGTTAATTTGCCTTTGTAAGATACCACTCCCTGAGCCTTGAGATAGAAGGGTATATCTTCTGCTAATCCAAGCCTCTAGAGGCATTTTAGTAGCTAATCTGGTTGAATCAAATAATTCCTGCAGCATATGATTAATTTTGGCCCTATTTAATTTTTATTAGTCACAGGTTTCAGTCACCTACAGTTGCATGACTATAATTGCCCTTGAGCACATGGAATATCTTTGTAGATTTCATTGGAAAATACATTGTGATAGCCCCACTTCCACTCACCTGTTTGTGCACTGCTAATTTTATCGTGCCTAGATTCATGCCCTCTTAAATATAGACTGGCAAAATAAAACCTTTACGGGCAAAATTGCTGAATCAATTTGCCTTCTAATTGTGGGGTTTCTCAAGTGAATTTAGTGCTTTAGAATGTGGTGCCCATGGCACCCATGAAAGGATTAGTTTATGAACGCAGCTCTTAGAAACAGCCCAACAATAGTGCCTTATCCTCAGGATGACTTATCAGTCAATGGGAGTTTGTTCTCAGGAGGGCCAGAGCCAATGGGTAAACTCCTGTTTACGCTAGCTGAGGAACTCTGTCTTCAATGTTTGGATAAATTATCACTTTGTATCCTGTAGAGGTAGAGTAGTATGGGGAGCTTAGAGGAGTCTTCAACTTTTGCCTATGCAGCTTTGAGACAGTTTGCTCCTGCCTGTGCAACAGAATAAATTTATTTTCACATGGAGATATGTTGCCTCATCTTAGGCTTCCAGTAAATCCCCTGCAGTAGCATTCCTGAGAACTGCATGGGTCTTACTGGACCTGGACAACCTGGGACTTCACAACAAGGAAGGTAATAATGCCTGTAATGCATGCCAGAAGGGATAATGATTTTTCTGCTGTGGACAGTGGAGAGGAAGTGCCAACTTACTCAACAGCAGCAACAGTTCTGGTTTTGGAAATAATCATCTGGAAAAGTTTCTAGTACCATTACACCACCCACCTGGCTTTGTAGGGACTGGATTTCTGCGTCTTATGGTGAACTTTAGGTCCTTGATATCTGTGCTTGATTGGCATGACTTGAAAAACTGCTTCTTGTTTAACGAGTATAGTGTAAGAACAAATGAAGGGAAAGCCACACTATCTCTTCTAATAACATTCGGTCTTTACTAAAATCCCACAGAGATGTAGCAGACATCGGTGGTATTAATATTATGCGACTTAGCTGATGCTAAGAAGCATTTGGGAAAACTTTGACTGACTGGCTCAGGCAGTTGCTAATGAGGATATCTCACTTACAGGGATATGGCAGAGTAAAGAGGTTTATTTCTCAGTATGCTATTGCCCCGTCAGAGATGAGAGAAATATTCAAGCAAATGGGAGATGTGAGGAGCTGTAAACCTCCGGCCTGCCTCAGCCCTGATGACACGAACCAGCTAACAATGGCTTCCTCTCTACCTGATCATGGAGTAGAGACACAGTGATGCTGTGAGCTGCTGAAGGGACCTTTTTGCATGGAGATCAACACCCAGAAGCAACAGCCTGGGGAGAATACAGCCAAGAGCTGCTATCCTAGGCAGGGCGTGATGAGAAATGGCTTGAGGCACCCAGGGGGGCTCTCGGTGCAAAACACCCTGCCCGGATTTAAGAGTAGAAGAGTTGCTCATTTTAGAGACACTGAAAGTTTCAGGATGTAGCTCTGACTGCCTCTGAGGAAACGACTCATCACCCTTGCTACCCTTGAGGCTTCTGGCTGACGTACTCTTCATCCATTAGCCACCTAATTCTCTGAGGCTTCTCTGGGAGGAAATCATTCGGCTTTTCTCAAAGCACAGGAAAAGGGATTTATTTATTTGTTTAGATGTTTTCTGGGCTGTGCTTTTCCCCTCTGACAATGGAGCTGGTTGGAATGTGTGAATAGAGATAATGCAGACGGATTGATCTGCACTAAATGAGTCTCATGATAGCTTTGTGAGAAACCTATTTGAAATGTCTTTATTATTTTACAAGAGAAAACTTCAGCCACAAGATCTTACCAAGGATACAGTGACTTAGTGTGTTATGGACTCCAATAAACTTTGGATTCCACAATAGATGCAGTCACTATGAAATCATGTGCATGAATTTTTCAGATTTATTCCCAGCCTTGGAGTGTATTTGCAAGTACACAAGTCTTAATAGAGTGTTTCACTCAATACAACTAAACTCTCATATTGTCATTGTGGGAATTCATGTGACACCAGGTTTAGTCTCACTGAAGCTAATGAAGCTCTCTGTGGACTACCCAATGTGGTCAAAATTGTTTTTACCCTGGTGTAATGCTGAATAACAATAATGGTTCAGAATATACACTTTTCACTGTACACTTTTCATGTACAGCTCCCTTAACTGTTTCAAAAACCAGTGGTAAATACTGTCTTTATGTATCTAAATTTTTCCATCCAAATTAAAAACCCAGAAGAAACCCATCTGTAAACTTCAGGGTTAAAGCATTTCTGCATTTCTGGTCATGCCCTTCGTGTATCTTTCCGAAGGAGGGTAAGCATAACTGGAAACTGTGAGTACAGTTTATATGCATTTTAAATGGGCTAAGCTAACATTCAGTTTAATTGGAAAGAGTCCTGAATGCAAAGCAAAGCCTTCCCACACTGTAGAAATCCATATGTTAAAATGCTTCCTTTTTTTAGAATTTCACAGTGCTACAGCCAAGAGTTGCTAGAACAAAGTCCCTGTGCTGTCCTGTTTTGAAAATAAACAAGTTGACAAATCTGTTCTTTGTGCCACAGCCACCAGTTCCTTGGTATATTTGCAAGTGCAGAAACATAAAGCTAAATAATCTGCTTCTCCAAGGCTGCACATTATGCAATTAAGGGGGTATGTTTGCAGGCAGGCACGCTGGGCATTAGGCACACGACTATTAACAATAATAAGAATTGGGCATTTAATTCCCTTCTTAGGGATGAAAATGTATCTCCACTGTTTAATGCAAGCCAGTGTAGTATTATGTGATAAACATGGATCAATAGAAAAGGATTTTTAAATTTAGAATGCCGTTCCTCTACCACAGAATTGGCAATAGAGACTGTTTCCCAGTAATAGAACCAGTCTACCTTTGCTGAGACAGGAGCAAAGTTATCTGGGGAAGTAGCACAATGTCATTTATTTTAATGAGGCTTGTTCTCCAACAAATGCTGTTTCCGCACTCTCGGGAAGGTTCCAGTAATGCAATAAAAAATGAAAAAGAGCCCTAACAAATGCTCAAGCATGTCTGTGTTTATATAACCTCTGATTATGGCACATAGCAGGGCCCTGTGTTCGTGCAGTAGGAGAGTTATCTAACCAAGTATGTCTGCCCTTGTTGGATATTCAGCTTTTTAGTCCAGGTGATAAACTGACTGTCACGTATCCTTAGGTGATTCATCTGTTTGTTCAACACAAAAAGCTCCAGATTCAAACTTCTCCAGATGGATGTTAAAAAACCTGTTGCTTTTAGGGCATTAGAGATTCATTATTCTTGTCCCCTTCTATGATACTGTTATGAAACCTTTTGGCTTGCCAGTCCTGTCCCAACTGGGGAGGAAAAGAAAAAACAGCAAATTTGCTTTGCTGTGGGGTTTGCCAGTGTGAGTCCAGGGAGAAAACCAAGCTAAAACTGGCACACAGGCTGCATTTACTTTAAGTTTGTATTTTGGCAGTCTAGCATACCCAATGGGAAACTTAATTTCTAAACATGAACATTATTGAATTGCAGAACCTGCATTTAGATCAATCACTTCATGCCAAAATTACTAGGCTTCACTAGAAACATTTTAGCACTATTTAAATGCAATAAAGGTATTTTAATGCACTGTTACATAATTCTGAAGACCCAGTGTCTACTTCTGACATTTTGAAAAAACTGAGAAGCTTGTATCTTGGTCTTTTACAATTATTTTCTTTATCAGGTAATCACTCAGTCTGAGTTAGACAGATATTTCTGTTAGGGGAGTGCACTTGGCCATTTTTTTTTCCCTGCTTGTGCTGCTTCTTTCTTCATGCTGGTGCAAGTGTTACAGTGAAGGACAGCTTGTTCAGGAAACCAATCTGGGAAAAATATGATACAGAAAAAGATGGGGGAAGTTTAGAGAATATAAACAGAAGAAGAAGCAGAAGAAAAATTATGCAATGGTATAGAACCAGTATAAGCATGTGGTGAAAATTTAATGTTCTTTTAGCAGGCATGTTTTTCTGAGCATGCTAGTTAGAGTTTCATTTTACAGCAATGAGTTATCATGCCTTGTCAGATACAAAGCTGTGGGTTTATTATAGATTAACTTGTGACATTTTTAACTTTCCTGAAGCAATTTTGAAATGCAAGTTAGAGTAAAAGCCCAAACCAGTATAAGCATGTGGTGAAAATTTAATGTTCTTTTAGCAGGCATGTTTTTCTGAGCATGCTAGTTAGAGTTTCATTTTACAGCAATGAGTTATCATGCCTTGTCAGATACAAAGCTGTGGGTTTATTATAGATTAACTTGTGACATTTTTAACTTTCCTGAAGCAATTTTGAAATGCAAGTTAGAGTAAAAGCCCAGACATGTTCCATGA
>NW_008672311.1:12437-13246 GCF_000695815.1 Acanthisitta chloris | reverse complement strand
AAGAGTGTTTGATGAGTAAAAGAAATTATGGACCTCTCATTGGTGATTAAACCCTATTCATGGAGAAACTTCATGCTAGGTAATTGGGGTTGTCGTGCTTTATGATTCAGAAAGAGTGGGCAATGCTTGTAGCAGTGTGAAATGGAACTTGAGCTCATCAACACAATCTTTTCTTCCTGTATACCAGCAACAACTTATTCCTGATGCCTCTAAGGAAAAAGCAACTTAAACTGGAAAAAAAATCAGAAAGACACAGACTTTTCATGCGAAGTATAGCAAATTACACCTGTTAACACTCGCGTTTAATGTAGCAGTCAGTTTACTGTAGTCCACAGTAAGGTTTATAATCTGAATAGTACTTTTCTATACTTCTTTTTTTAGAAGAAACCATCAAAGATAAAGCATCATTGAAGAATTCTGTGGTAAAGATGGTTGCCCTTTCACCTTGTCACTTCTCTGTTCTGAGCTTCAAAAGAAGGTGATAAAATATCTTGCTGGCAAAAATGTAGCATTATGTTGTTTTTTTCACTATTAAACTCTATATTATAAATGGAAGCTTTGTTAAATATAAAGTCCTAATTCCACATGCTGACACATGATGAAGCCTTTTAATTCTGTTGTGGTATAGGTTTGTGAAAGGTTAAGCTAAAGCGTTCTGAGTCCAGTTTCAATGTATATTCTATGGACAGAAAGGAGAAAAATATATTAATAAAATTTTTTATTAAGAGCATATCTTTATTTGGCAATCTAAGCCTGTAAAATTCTATGCGCTACAACATCATCCAAGGTTAAGCTAAGGTTATCCGTGT
>NW_008672311.1:6559-12404 GCF_000695815.1 Acanthisitta chloris | reverse complement strand
CTTAGATAAACCCAGTGAGTGCACAATAGATGATTTTAAATATGTAGAATAAAATACTAGTCCCTTTGAAGTCAGCAGAAGGTTTCTCAGACAAAATACCCAGACATTAAAGATACTACAAGGGATAAGCAAAACCCTTATTGTTTAGATACTTATTAGGGGTCAGTGGCTTAATGCAGATGCTATTTCCCACAGCAGCCTAAGAGAGGTTTTTTTTCTATAAGAGGCAGAGCTACCAAGGTGAGGTGTCTGGTCAGGTGTATCAGGGGATGCAGAGTGTAAAACAAGGATCCAGCTGAAATCAGTTACCTGTGGCTCACTACTGGTAGTGCATCTGCTGCTATGACATTACTCAGAGGAATTAAGGAGCCCAGGCTGTTATCCTGAGCAGACAAATATCTTTGACACTGAGGAACTGATTGGTGTAAGCTAGTTAATGCCACAAAATGAAGGGAATTATCCTTGAAAAATAAAGAAGCGATCAGATTCTTCAAATGCTGTGAGTCTAAAAATGAATCTCTTACCCAATCCTACAAATAGTCCTGCCTAATTTTATAATTCCTCTAAATTAGACTAGCCACATGCTTACTGCTAAGCTCAAATCTGTCTGCAGGATCTAACATATGTTAAATCATGTGTCTGATTCCCTGCAACCTATTCTGTAACTCAAAAATGCACCGAAAAGCTGTCCTGTAATTTCCATTTATCTACTGACAATTGAAAACAAATCGTGACTGCGTTGCTGAAATTTTCGTGACCCAGGAACATTTTGCAATAAATGTGTTTGTACAAAAACCCACCAAGCCCAAAAAGGAGGGAAAACCTGTGTTTTCAGTGAATGTTTTATTTTTCTGCAAAAAGCAAAAGCTGTAATGCTTTGCTCACCACAGAAATACAATCACCTCAGAATAACTATTTTCGGAAGTTTCTTGTTATAGCTATAATTGACAGATTGTGAAGAGCTGCTTCCTTTGAACAGGTTGAACCTTAGTAATTCCTTTTCTGATTTTGTGAAAATGCAAAAATAAGTGTGATTATTTAAGTGCATACTCTATTTGGAAGGGAAGTGCTTTATGGCATATTGAAGCTAAGAAATAAAATTCAGGTCACACTTGTGAAGGACTGTCCTGACTTCTTTACAGATAACTGATTTCAGCATGTAATATTAGGCACTTGGTTAATTTTCAACTTGAATTTTTACTCATGGCTTCTTGACTTAAGGAGCTTTGTTTCTCCTGGATACAGTTGCATGATGCTTGGTTTCTATACAAGTGAGTGGGGAAAGCTCTCTTATGATGCTGATGCAGAACACAAGTGAAATTACTTGTAAACTATCTAGCGTGGGCAGGCTTACCAACTACTTCTTTCCTTTCCTAAAAATTACTGTCTGCATCAAGCTGAAGTGACTGGTAACTCAGAAAAACCTCAGCCCCTGAATAATTTCAAAGTTAGTCATTGTACAGCCCTTGACTTGGTGAGTGTTACTTCCCATGCTGCCCTTTAATTGACCTCAACATTGGACTTGTGGAGTGAGCACTGATAAAGGGTGAATGACAGTTCAGCTGCATGCAAGCTCTGAGCTAGGTGACTGAGTTGCCTGGACCTTACATATCACCTTCTCTACTTGGGTGATGCTGCAGGCTGTGACCTTTGTGCTGAGGGTACTGAGCTAAAAGCACTGAGCCTGTCTCTTTCAGTGCCTGGGTTTGCTTCCAAATGTCAGTGCTTTTATAAGAATGGGTAGCAGAATCACTCTTTTGACAGGTCCAACAGGAAAAAGAGTAGAAAACCCCAACCAACCAAACAAAAATTACCTAACCTGAAAAACCTGCTGCATTTTTAAAGCAGGAAAGTTCCACTGAGTGTACTCCACTGCAGTCACACACTGTTAATGCTTAACCTCCCATAATCAGTTGTTAGCTATCATCTCACTACTTTGATGGTTGCCTCTCACCTTCTTAATCAAATTGTCATAAATAGGTCAGGCATTCTTCCTACAGGTTTTATTCAATAACACCTCTTTATCTCTTACTTGTCCTAAGTCCTATCCAATTTTCTCTTACTTTTCCATGTGCTCTGTTCTCATGACAATCACTTCTGTTTGATTACTGCTGCAAGGCCCTGATTGCAATTCTTCACTGATGAGAGAGTGCCAGGACTCAGGGATTAGGGTTGTATTCCAAATTCTGCCAAAGACATCCTGACCTCAGGCAGTGCATTCTGGATACGTTTGGTTACACAGAATATTTGTTTACTCCAGAAGGAAAGAATAAACAAAATCCAGGAAAATGAATCCCAAAATTATTTTCTATATTGTCTGGCAAAATCTGCATGTTATACCCCACAATTATTTTTAATCCATTTTAGCTCTGATAAGATAGTGCTTCTCTTGTGGGGGACTGGAGGTGTATCTCTGTTAATGACTGCCTCTGAGAACATGGTTGCTCTCTGACACCAGTCTGAGAAGTGCAAATAGACTATTAACAATCTTAGTTCGTTAAAAATGGACCGTGTTGGTTTGGTGTCTTTATTTCATCAGGGCTTTATTTTCACAGATTGTGTGTATTACAATAGGATCTATCTTAGTAAAAGTAATGGCTTATCATTGTAGGATTATACTGAATAATTGTGGCATTCCCAGATCCCCCATGGGAATTCATCTGTCTTTCCCCACTGACTGAAAAGAGATGAGTTTTCTACTGGTTGATGCACAAGTCTGGGAACTGAGGAGTCCAGCTTTTATTCCCAGCTGTGTCAATGATGTACTTGGGGATTTCTCAGCACCTCAGTTTTACTAGAAAAATGGTGTTATTTACCTTTTTGATAGGAGTGCTAGGAAAATCCCTGAATTGTTTGCTGCTTCACTGAAAGATGAGGTGGCTCCACACTTAACAATGGCAGATTAGCCATTCAACTAAATCAAGAAATACCTGGAGATATCGTGCTTCTACAGAAGGTTATAGCCTGTGTCTTGGTGTGTAATATTGTGCATAAACTGAGTATCACTATTGTCCGAGCTCTACTGGGTGCTCCCTCCATGGTTTAAATGGGAGTATTGGAGGCTGCTATGGCAATCTGAACAACTGAGTCTATGGGGCTCTGTGCAGCATCTGAACTTCTTTAAATCTTTCTTAAATAAGTTTCTGATTTGTTTAAAATCTTCCTAGTGTTTTTATCTATCCCTCTTTTATCAATCCCTATATATGCATACATATATATATTCTCATACATATATATATATATACACATGCATATAACTATAGCCTCTTCAGCTCTCCACTGTACACCAAAAAAGACATTCCAGAATGTCCCTTTCACAAACTATTTTATTTCACAAAGCTTTCGCATCCCCAAATGACCGGTTCTAATCAATATAACCTAGTCTTCTCACAAGGCACAATTAAATAAGTATCAGAGACCAATTAGTTAATCAAGCCAGTAACAGGTTATACCTACACTGCTTCACTGCATATATTCACAGCACCAGCAGAAGCTTCTGCTGTTCCATCTTTGTTATTTTATTTTTTGCTTTCTACCCTGCAGCAGCAGCAGAAGCTCTGATTGCGACAACCAATAGACATGGTTGGCAGGATGAAATGCAAAATAACAAAACCTACAGTCTGTCTAGCTTTGTGGATAATATGCTGCAACAACCAGCCATTTCCTGCCCGTGGCTGTGTCAGCTGAGCCATCCACAGTCCATTTTTTCATTGGTGTTATTTTTTTCAGTGTCTATGAAATCTGGAATGGGACACAGCATGCTTGGAATGTGGCCAGTATCCTGTTGAGTTAGTAGAATGGAAAGAAAATAAAAAGTACACTGACCCAATTTCTTTGACTAAATATACTGGGCCATAACAGCAAAAGCTAGGAACATGTTTATTCGTTGAATCATTTTTCAGATGAAGTGGTTTAGAACGATACATTACAAATAGAGATGGTGATCAGGCCTGAAGCCTTCTTGTTAGCCTGTCCATTAGCTTCAAATAATTCTTTACATCCCAGGTCTCAAATATTTAAAAGCAGACTTCATTTTGGTTTTCTGTTGGTTCTCTACATAATATAATTTACCTGAAAGTTTCTGTTCACTTTGGTTTTTTTGCACCTGTGTTCATTAATGGAGTTAAACAAAACCAAAAACTGGTCAGTGTATTGTTCAATACAAGTACCCACATTTAGGACTGGGGACACTCTGTCCCTTCTCTCTAGTGTGAGCAGAAACGCATCTGGCTGCATCTGGAAGTGAGGAGAAACATAATAGCACAATCAGTTAGTTTTTCAAATGCAAAGTGGAGGATGCACTTAAAACCTGATAATCATCTAAATTGAACAGCTTGTGCCTACCTTTGGCTCCCCCACACCTGTGCCATTCATCTTGCCATCCCAGGCAACAGTGCTGTTTCAGCGAGAAGTGTGCCAAGGGGTCGGCTGCTCTATTCTTGGATCTGTGTCCCAAGAAGGACCAAGCAAACCCTGTGATCTCTGTCTCAGTTTACTCATTCATAAAACGGGGACAATGATCTGCCTTCGTCTTTTCAGAACACCTGGGTATATCTGAATGCAAAGTGGTAGAACACAATGGGAGCCAAACAGAACTGTTCTCGAGTGCCATATGGTCAGCCAGGTTGCCAGCATTCAGAGGTAAAGAAGCCAGAGTAAATTATAGCTCCTCCCTCAAAAAAAGAAAAAACCCCAAACCAACAATTCCCCCCCCCCAAAAAGAGCTCCAAGACCAAACAAAAAGGGTTAATTTAGCACTAATAAATAAAATACATTTCAGAAATACCTGGCCAAATAAATTCCCTTGCTGCTTCCCACCTGCTGGTACTGGCAGAATAATAATAGTACCTGCAGTATGGTGAACAACTCCTTCACCAGTATATCCCTGTGTTCGTTGTCTTCTTCAGACTTACAACATAAGGTGGCTATCTTACTGCCTTCCTGCTTTTCAGCTTTCCTTTCCAGAGATCCTCCCAAAATGTAGAAAGTATTATGCACTAGCGGGGAATAAGAGACAAATATAGCCAACCCTATGAATTTGGATTTGACTTGGTCTTGAGCTTTTGCCTAATTCAGAGATCATTCAAGCTGAATCTTGAATTTGGTTTTGGCAGCCTCTGTCCTCAGCATTGAAACCCTCCATCATGGGGCAGAGGGGACAAGACCTGAAGAGAGAGAGAGGATGGATTGAACACGTGAGTGAGGGCAAAAAGGACATTTTGATGAAGCTTGTAAATGTTTCTGTCCAGGAGAGTTTTCATTTCCCTTATGACTGTGGATGAATGTGAGCCAAGGTGCTTTAGGGCATCCTGCTTGACTTGGCAGAGGGGCAAGGAAGAGTGGTCTGTCCAAGATGATGGTTTGGGGAGTTCTGTGGATAAAAGCCCAGGCTAAGCCATGCATTGGTATTACTCCAAGAAGGCTGAAAGCACGAAAGGAGAAGTCCCAGGATCCCAGCAATTTATGGGTTGGACTCTAGCTGTCTTTCAGGGCTAGGGCTTTCCATGCAACAGTTTCAGAGGCAATATCTGTTTTATAGAACATTCCTGTTAGAAGGGACTGAGTGAGCAGAGCTAACACTATGGTGGTACAAGGTCCAGGTACTGATTTCAGGCAAACATTGTTTGGTACATGTTTGTTTTAAACAAGAAATTCTTTGCGTGTGAACCCCCAACTAAAGTCTATTCATTGTAAGAACTGACAGAACTAGGCAAAGAAAAGCAGATGGCTGAAACATGTTGTTAAAAAAAATCAATAACCCCACTACTGATGCATCGATATTTTGGTGTGGACACATTCAAAATTGATGTTTAAATGTCAGCTGGGCCCAATTTGCAGCATTTCA
>NW_008672311.1:723-6540 GCF_000695815.1 Acanthisitta chloris | reverse complement strand
AGGACTGAAGGTCAAAAGTTTTACTATGTATTTGAATCCAATGATACGTTTACAAAAATTAATTTTTATTTGAACAGATCTTCTTTTTAGTTGTTCCACTGGTAGTAGCCAAGGTGGAAAAACATAAAGCAGGCGTAAGTTCAAAGCTTGGTCAAAGGACAACAGTTGCTTATGCTATCTTGACCCTAACACTCCCATCATCACTCCTGAAAAACTAGATAGCTTCAAGTCTGATTTTTTTCCAGTGCAGAATTATATCAATAACTTTTTTCTTTTTTGTACAAATGCGTAAAGATACTGTGGCAAATAAAACTCTTCACTGAGTTGGTTGGTTTTGATGTGTGCATCTTTTGTAGTAGAAAGAAGACTGTGGGGCTATTTAACAGAAAGTGTTGATAGCGCAGAGAAGAACAACATAAAAGACATGGATTTCTTTTTTAATGCTATATATTTAAATTACCAGAACTTCAGTTAGTACAATGTAGCAAAGTCTCTTTAGAACTAACAGAAACGTGCATTTCAACCATCTGAAGACTTAGTTATGAACCTTAAAATGCAGTAGAAAAAAGCTACATGAAATTATTATTTAAAAAAAAAGTAAAATTAAGTGTTTCAACACTGATACTAATAGAATAGTTTGGGGTTTAAATTGATGTAAAGATGTTCTTTTGTTATCTTGACATGGTTACTGAACAAAATTTTGGACATGCAGAATTAATAGTTCAGCTGTCCATTTCATAAACCTGAGCAAAGTCCTCCATTTTTTACATATATTAGGGAATTCTGGAAGCAGCAATTGAAGTTTAAGCAAAAAGGACATTATAAACAGGATTTTGCTAAGTAAATTCAAAGGGACAGTTTTAAACCCACTTTAACTGAACTGGATGTCACTCAGGGTACCGTGGTGGCACTCACTATGTGCTTTGCAAAGGAGTTAAAGACTTCATGAACATGAAGACTAGTCAGGAGGGGGAAGTCAGGCTTCAGAGCTGTTAACAAGCTCCAGTTCCCTTGAAATTAGTAGGACTGGAAGGTGTTCAGAGTATTTCACGAGAGTTGCATTTATTTTCATCTCAGCTACATTACATCCTATGAGTGACAGATGTGTGGCAAAGTAGAGTACTGAAGTTCTACTTTCAGTTCTGAACTGTGAAGATGGAACAATGCTTGTCACATTTCAAAAAGGCTACAAAGGAATATCCTAAATAGTTAACAGAGACACTAGAAAGATACAAAATAGAAGAGCTTTGTAAAAAAAAAAACAAAAAAGAAAAAAGCCACCTATATTTATAGCTGTAAAACAAGAAATCTTCAGAACTTTCTGAGTAATAGAGGACAAGAATTATCTTAAAATCCCAGGCAGAAAACTTAATTTGAAAGTGTGTTTTATTTTGAAGAAAATATTGGATGTACTTGTGTTGAGCAGAGATTCTATATGTGAGGAGGGGGGCCAGGAGACACATTGAAGGAAAACATTCCCAGTTCGCATGACACAGTAAGGATGGGTTGTCTGGAGGATCAGAATAGGATACAATTACGAAATCTTCCAGACATGACAGTCTGCTTGTCCAGAAGTCATGTAAGCAGGATAGTGGTTAGGATTCAAGTAGGCAGGCAGTTAAAAAAAAACAAATCCAAAACCAAACTCAAACCCAGCTTCAAGTCCCCTTGTAACAGAAAATCAAAAATAACAAACTAACAGAAAATGGCAGAATTTAAAAGTAATTGTAAGGTTTTGTAATTTGATATTGGAATACTAGCATAAAAGTTGGAGATTCAGGATGCTTTGAATAATAACTGATTAAATCAAAGTTGAAGGGATGGAAACATTGTATCGTATACCCTCTCTGGAAGAATCCTTCAGTGGGGAGATGTACGTCACTTAGGAGCCGACAAGGGCTGAAAGAAATTACATGCCATGTTTTCCTTGTGTATTCTACAATTATGTAGCAAATATGAAGAGCTTTTTTGTCCTCATTTATTCTGTATAAGAGGAAAAAATAATTAAATACAACCCTGAAGAATCAAAATGAAAGAAAACAGGATCAACTTTATGGCCATGTGTCTCATTCAGACCTTAAAGGCATGTTATGTTTTCAATATTGTTAAAGAAAACTTCATTCACAAAGACCATTTCAACTTTCTTGGAGTAACATTTTACTTGCAGAGATTTTTAGTGGCTGGCTGGTTGGCTTGTTTGTTTGTTTGCATTAGAGGAGTCTGCTAAAGCATATTGACTTAACGCAAAGTCACCTTGGTATCAGTCACAATAGCCCCAAAAACAGTGGTTGGATTTGAGCCCTAACCAGTGTTGTGTGCTGCTGGATTTTTAAGCCTTTGGAAAGTTAAAGTTGAATCTGGCCTTAATGCCAGTAACCATGCACCTGCTTCTTGAAACGTTATTTGAAACATAATATTCTCCATGACTTCTCCCCCAGTGTTTAAAAAGCAATCTCATTCCTTACCCTCATATTCCTGTTAGATTTTGTGGTTAACAGTTCATAGCTTTGAGTTTATGACTGTAGAGGCTCCCCATAGCACGGGAGTCTCAGTAATGCTGCTTACTCCATGTGTGCTCTCTTGCACTGTGTGTAAAGGGGAGACTTCATCCCTCAGGGTTATCTCAGCAATATCTTCCACAAACATATCCCTTCTCTGAAAGAAGAAAGCATCTACTTTTTCAGCCAGCTTAACTTCGTCTAGACAACAAATGCAGCCACATTTCACGTAGCTGATTTAGTTACCCCACCTGACTAAGCTAGAGTGAATGTGATTCACAAAGATTTTCTCTTTATCCTGTGTTTGTCTTTCTAACTTCTCTGGCTGTTTGTCTATGCTTGTACCTGGGAAACCTGGGAAACTCTAAGCAGCTATCCCACACCACAAGCTGCATGCCAATCATCTCAGCAGGGATACACTAGTGGTAAAATGAAACTTTGGAAAGTCTTATGGGAAATGTGCAGTGCAGATGATGTGGATTTCTTCATTTTCCGTTTCAGAAGTTCCTACTGTTTCTACATGCAAGACAGTTTTATCTGTAGTCTGCTGGTATCTTATACAACAAAGTGTCTTTACAGCTTAGTATAGGTGTTTTTCTGCCTTCTTATTAATTTAAAGAAATAAATATCTTGATGAGAGTGACCTTCATTATATCTCAGACCTGATCATTGCTCCCTGTGGGCTCTATTACCTCAGTGAAAGCCATAGACAAAGTTCACTCAATAATTAGAAGGTCTGGAGTTGTTCTGGTCTGAGAACCCGACACCCCTGCTGTGCTGAATGGCAGTGTACAGATGAGGGATTTGAGAGCTAAGAGAGCAAACTAAATTAAGGCTGCCTAAGGTCTGCCTTGTGCATTAACTTGCAAATAAGGTGGGGACACAATAAAGAATGAGTGATCCTTTTTCTAAGTAGTCGTTAATCATTCCCAGTTAGGATATGTTCAAACAGGTTGATGTGAGCTTTTATGTGTGATTCAAACCTACAGTAACATGAGGTTAGTAATAAAAAATATTGGTTTGTGTCAACTGACAGGTCTAGTACTTATCCAACAAACTTGATGTATTTTTCTGTGCAACCATCTGTTTAGAAAAAGACCTTATACATAAGAAATTAATATAATTTTTAAATATATATTTGCATGCACATAAATATGTATGTGTGCACATATCTGAACTAATCAGTGCATAGCAAGGGTACTTATTACAAGGAGTAAATCTTTTGCTGTTAAATTAATGGACAAAATTCATGTGTTCAACAGTATTGCCCTTCTACATTACCAGTGAAGCTTGCCCTGAAAGACTATCTGGAAGCATGACCTACAGGCAGCCTGTCCTATAGCTGTCCTATGCACCAGATCAGGGCCCAGGGCAGCTCCCATGATACAGAGTGGACATACACAGGGTTTGTCTGAGTACCTCTCAGAAAGTCTGCATCAAGCTTGGATTTTCTGAGAAACTTTAAGCCATATATTGATAAAACTGAGAACTGGAGACCAACATTGAGTGAAGATGCTTAAAATGGGACTTTGGTGGGCTTCGTGCAATGCAGGCCTGCTAGTGTGTAGCACAGACCACCTCTAGCTGTGATGGGATGTCCTGATTACACTTCAGCTGGGATAGAGTCGATTTTCTTTCTAGTACCTAGTACTGTGCTGTGTTTTGGGGTTTATATGAGAATAATGTTGATAACGCATTGATGTTTCATTTGTTGCTAAGCAGTGCTTACCGTGAGTCAAGGACTTTTTGGTCTCCCATGCTCTGCCAGGGAGCAGATGCACAAGAAGCCATGAGGAACCAATGCCAGGACAGCTGACCTGAACAGGCCAAAGGGATATTCTACACCACAGAACATCATGCACAGTATATAAACTGGAGGAGCTGACTGTGCAGGGACTGATCACTGTTCAGGGATGAGCTGGGCATCGATCAGCAGGTGGTGAGCAATTGTATTGTGCATCACTTGTTTCTACTGGGTTTTGTTCCTCTCTCTCTCTCTCTCACAATAATAACAATTATTATATACTATTTTTATTATTGAGATGATTATTATTACTGCTGCTGTTGTTGTTATATTTTGTTTTGCTTCAATTATTAAACTGTTCCTACCTCAAACCATGAGGTTTACCTTTTCTTTCTGATTCTCCTCCCAGCCAAGGGGTGGGTTAGGAGCAAGTGAATGGCTGTGTGTACTTGACTGCCAGCTGGCATTAAACCACAACACTGGGCAATAGTGGTGAAATTTGTGGTTTCTGTGGTCTTTCACATTTTAGTTCTCTGGAACAACTCTCCTTTCTTTTTGACTTTCAGCATCTGTTTTTGTTAGCATCCAGTTATGGCATCTGGCCCACCTGCAATGCTCAAACCAGGCAGAGATGCTGCATTCTATGTGGAAGTACTCTCGATGCACACCAATCCATATCAGCTGTACAGGGCACTTTCCAAAATGTGATTTCATATTTAATATTTGGTTTTAAGCATACCACTTTCCCAGAGAGTATATTAAGAACCTACCACTTGGTTAGGTAGCCCTGGGGAGAGGAGTAAGAAGGTGAAGTTGCCTTTCATCTCTGCTTTTGAAGCAGTGTGGTTGTGCAGAGGGGAATGTCAGGCTACTCCATCAACCATTCTAGCTTGTCCTTTTGAATCAGATTTCTGACTGAGGGGAAGCAACCAGCAGAGCCAGTCTCAAATGCCTGAGCAGTAGATGTCTGCCTCTTTAGGCTCCCTGAGGAGTCCAGCCTGTCCTCATCTGAGGGCACAGGGGTCCCAGGAGGAGTGAGTCATTTGATTACATCCATCTATTTTAACTCTGCAAGGGATTAGAGTCGAACACATTGGTATTGGAAGGAGGTGTAACTGTGAAGGCACACAGGACAGAATGGCAAAGCTCATATTCCAATAATGGTGCCATCTTGAGCAATACTCAACTCTTCATCTATTTTCTTCCACAACAGCCCTTCTTTTCATTTTTATGTATGCTGGTTCATTTTTCAGATGGGAGCAATACCTCTATCCAGGTTGCAAGAAGCAACAAAGCCTGGAAAAGTGAGAGTGTGGTGGGGAAAAATTAGCAGTAGGAAAGGAGAGTGGGTGGAAATTCCCCAAACCGTCCTAAACCTCACTACTGCTGAGTGAACAGCTATTGCCAGAGGGTGCCATTAATTGTTGACATCATGACAGTAAATGTCTTCTTGATTCTCCACATAGTATTTTCCATCTTTCCATTTTTGGATGCTGCTCCTTGGCTTTTTTCCCCCTTCTTTGTCATTTTGCCAGTCTCTTTTTGGATTCTGTGCTTACAGATGTGTTTCATGCT
>NW_008672311.1:0-691 GCF_000695815.1 Acanthisitta chloris | reverse complement strand
GCTGTTCTGTGACTCCTTGGTGTACTACACTAGCTGAATGAGTCCTCTCCTTGCATTTGTTTCTTCCTGGTGGAGGTTACTTCTCTATTGTGAGCTGTTCGATGTGGTCTCTGACATACTCAGTGCTGTTGGGTGTTTAAGGGTGTTGGTCCTGTCTGGTGACCAAGCTGTCACTAGTCTCCACCTCCTCCTGCTTGCATGGCTGTGGGTGAAGCAATAGAAGCAGAATGTACAATGTGCTAAGAGGAAATTTATACCATATTTGACAGCATTACTCTATTGATGGCTGCCAAGAATATGACTGGCATAATTTTCTTGGATATTTCTCTGATCTCAGATGTAAATTTGATATGTGTTCAGGCAAGCACATATTTCATAAGAATTTTAAAGAAGAATTTAATCCACGTATATCTGTGTTGCAAGTATTTACTCTGCTGAATTGAATTCTGGAGAAATTCACAATTTCTCTTTGTTTAATGTGAGTAATCATGGTGTCATCTATAACAATGTAGCTATTTATCAGAATTGGAAATTTTAAAATCCCGACTGCAAGCATTCAAAAATTTACTCTCATATTCCTGTTTAGGAAATGAAAGAGAAACTAGATAAGAGACACCTATATAACTGTGGGTGAAAATAAATAACCCACCTCTTTTTTAATCTGTGGTTAGTAATGAGAACACTAGGGTAT
>NW_008672310.1:144710-146698 GCF_000695815.1 Acanthisitta chloris | reverse complement strand
CCTGCCGCGGCACGGTGTCCTGCTTGCTTGGCTCCAGCATCAGCTGTCGCATCCAAGAGCAGAATGTCCCTGAAGCCAAACACGGGAAGCCCGTCATCACTGAAGAACCTGCTTGGAATGCTGGTGATTGAAGCACGGGGAAATACTAGCAAAACAGGGAAGGTCATGGTCTGGACACACTTTCTTATTGCCCATTGTAGCAGGTCGAGCTGTCCCAGCTGGGGCTGCGGCTTTTTGAGGCAGGATTCCCAACGGTGATGGGAGCAACCGGGGCAGGCTGAAAATCTCTCCCTGTGGTACTCCCAAATGTTATGCAAGCTGGGCTGGGGCTTCAGAGCAAGCATTGCCACCAGGTCACAACCCTCAGAAGCACCAGTGGCTCAGGATGGGTGCGATGCGAGCCCTTGTGTGGATAGTCTGATAGCAATAGATTTCTAACTGCTTAGGAGAAAAGAGATAACCTTAGAAAGTCATGGGATAAAATTCATTCATGGGATCTCGAATTTGTGGCAAACTGTAAAATAGTTTCTTCACATAAGTCATTGATCTGAATTGGCCTGAAAGAACTTAAGTATGTTCGGTTTATTACAAGAAAATCTGGTCATCTCCAGGAGAGTGAGATCATCAGATGAAGGTTCGCTTTGTTTCAGTGTCCCACATCCTCTTGTTAGACCTTGAAGTTGGCAGTGCAAGAAAACAGGAACTCCACCCTGGCTGGCTGAATTGTAGTGCTCTGCAGCTAGCTCCTGACCATCTGCCTTTGCTTCCTGTTATGACAAAGTTTTTGAACTCTTTGGGATGTGTGAAAAGTCATTATTTAGCCTTCAATGCTGAGCAGGTGATGTGAAAGTGTCTGCTTAAAACATGCTGCATATTTCTATATATAATCCTTTTCTGACTGAGTAGCATTTACTTGATTTATTGGGTTGATTTGAGGGGTTTTGTGTCTGTTTTTGCAGGCTTATTTTTTTCTCTGGATCAACCAACCCTTAGCATCCAAAAAGATGTCCTCACAATAACAGCAAATGACACGCTAAATATTACTTGCAGGTAAGGGCAAGTTGGTTCAGCATGGTTTTGATGAGGATACTTTATGTAGTGAGTTTTTGTACAGAATCACAGGTGATAGGATCTCTCTCCTGTCATTGCTCATATTTATTCCCACTCCCTTTGTGCCCCCCACCTCACTTTTCTCTGACAGCTTTAGAAATTATCTGAGAGGGTTGCAGCAAGAGAGAGCTGGGAGCACAGGGTGGCTGGGAGACAGAAGCATCAGCTGGGCCCTTATCGAGCCCACTGGTGAGCCATGCTCTTGATGCTTTCTTTTGGGTGCTTAGTCACTTAGATACAGCAGAATGTAAATTGCAAGGAGCTTCCTTATAGCTATCAACAATGGGTGGAGTATATGAATTTATCTTAGATGCTTTGACGCTCCTTTTGACAGGGTGAATCCCATTCCTCTCCATAGTCAAAGAAACAAGCAGAGCTGGGGTTCACCATATGGGCATCAGTACTGGTGCTTATCACTTGTGTATGCTCCTCTAACACTCACTTTCCCAGCGGTCAAAGACCTCTGGAGTGGTCCTGGCCAAGCCACCAGAGCAGTGCTGAGAAGCGTATCTCCGTGAGAGACTGCAGTGATGGCCCCTACTGCAAGACACTTACTCTTCTCAACGTCATCGGCAACGACACAGGGGACTACAGGTGCCTTTACAGGGACAACCAGGCAGCTACAACCATTTATGTTTATGTTCAAGGTAAATGTAAAGACCTCTGGAGTGGTCCTGGCCAAGCCACCAGAGCAGTGCTGAGAAGCGTATCTCCGTGAGAGACTGCAGTGATGGCCCCTACTGCAAGACACTTACTCTTCTCAACGTCATCGGCAACGACACAGGGGACTACAGGTGCCTTTACAGGGACAACCAGGCAGCTACAACCATTTATGTTTATGTTCAAGGTAAATGTTTACACAACTCTCTCTCTTTCCC
>NW_008672310.1:132525-144698 GCF_000695815.1 Acanthisitta chloris | reverse complement strand
AGCCTCAAGAGAAAAAAGGGGTATCAAGTGTCTCAAAACAGTTTTGACATTAAAATTCAGTAATTTTAGAATTTTTGAAGTGTATTAATCCTAGAAATTTTGAAATATGAAATGTTTTGCTTGTTTTCACATTGAGTAATTAAATGCCAGCTTGCTAGTTGTCATCAGCAGAAAAGCCTTTGTACCTACAGTTTTGAACTAACTTAGTGTATGCAGTACATGGTCTGCTATTCTCCTCCATCCAGAATTTAGCATACATATCTCCGCTGAGCTCTGAGCCTGTCCTCATGAATGTAGAGCTATTACTGACCTCAGCAGGAGGTTTGTATGAGGGAGGATTTCAGATATTGTATATTTGTTGAAAAATTACTGATCCAATCCTATTTACACTTTCAGTTGATACAATTTAGAAACAAAATCCCCACACACAAACCGCAAAACATAAACTTCCATACATTTGCTGACTGTGGTGGTAAAATCTATTTAGGCTCTATTTAGGCTCCGTTTTCAAGCTCAGGCTGTCAGTTCTGTTGGCAGCAATGCAGCTGAGTGTCACAGACAGTGCAAAGCCTCCAGTTGAGCTTCAGCAAGTGTATTCATTGAGGCATCTGCCTTTTTTGCACTGGTAGCATCAGCCTCGCCACCTTATGCATCCTGTTTCTTTTTTATTGTTACCTGGTAATTACCATTTTGAAAAATGAGATGTTACTATATACATAAGTTAGCATGTTTTATAATATCGTGAACTTAATTTCTATTATTTTTGGTCTTTGAAAAAGTCGCTGCCATCGGGGGAGCCAATGTAGCATGTCACTACTTTTAACTGATATTTCCTGTAATACTTATGCAAGGAAAGTCACACTAGGGTAAATAAGTTTTTTGTCAGCACAAGGACTGTGGTGGCAGGAAGCCATTCTCCAAAGCACGCACTGCTGCTGATAACTGGTTTGAGAATAATGAAATTCTGAGTCTAGGGGGTGTTTCGTTTAGTCTCAGTGTTTTGCCACACAGAAAATAATAAAACTGATTTGAGAAGAATAGACAGGGAAAGAACAAAACTGGAATGTTTCCTTCATAATCATGTGACAATATGCATTTACCAGTTGAATATTCTTCTAGATTACAGATCTCCGTTTGTGACCTCAGTTAGTGATCAGCTTGGCATTGTATACATTACTAAGAACGTTTAGTCTCAGTGTTTTGCCACACAGAAAATAATAAAACTGATTTGAGAAGAATAGACAGGGAAAGAACAAAACTGGAATGTTTCCTTCATAATCATGTGACAATATGCATTTACCAGTTGAATATTCTTCTAGATTACAGATCTCCGTTTGTGACCTCAGTTAGTGATCAGCTTGGCATTGTATACATTACTAAGAATAAAACTGTGGTCGTGCCGTGCCTTGGAACCGTATCAAATCTCAATGTATCTTTACATACGGTAAGGAAAAAGCCTGTTATTTTTCCAAGAGTTAGTTGAAATCACTGTGGCATAAATACATTGCTTGAAGCGTAAATGCATTTCTTACAAACTTCTTTCCAACCTTGGAAATTTTACAGCCTGTGCTTACAAGGTGAATGCTGTAACTGTACTTGTCTATGGTCCTGCACCCTCCAAGTATGTACTGATTGCCTGAGCTAGAATGTTTAAAGGGGGACCCTGTGCTTATGGAAGATGTTGGAGGTGAAAATTGAGGGTTGTTTGATTTTCGAAATCTATGTATTTTATCAATATTTTAAACAGAAATATCCAGAGAAGGTATTTGTTCCTGATGGGAAATCCATTTCGTGGAATAATAGAAAAGGCTTCACTATACCGAGTCATTTAATCAACTATGTGGGCATGGTCTTCTGTGAAGCTAAAATAGATGATGAAAGCTACCAGTCTGTGATATACCTAGTCGTAGTTGTAGGTAAGCCAAAGGTTTTTCTTTCTCTATAGCCAATGTTCTTTCACTTGCTACAGCATACTGAACCAATTACATTCAGTTGGACACTGTATTATTCAGTACTGACAATGCAGCTAATGCAAAATGGATGTTGAGATATATATTGCTTTTCTTTTAAATGCAATGCATTGTGTTCTTTCTGGTTGATCTTTGGGATAAGTGCTTCTATTTTTAGCGTTTTACATAAATGTCAGGGATTTTAATTTTTTTTCCTGACAATGCAAGCCTTTTTCCTAAAATCACTCTATTCTGTACTTTATTCACTTATCCAGGATGCAAGTCATAGTTGAAGGGAACTAGAGGCAGGCATCCTTTACCAGCAGATGGAAAGGAATTGCTCTCAGGGGCTACCAAGGGAAGGTACCTGCCTGTCACCACTGGGGGGGCTCTGATCAAGAGCATACATCCTGCTGTGTTACTATCTGACACAGCCCTCAGCTGGGAAATGCTCAGGGCAGGCACATCCCTTTCCTCCAGACTCCTTTATCCACCCATCATTGTGCTGCGCTGAGGCATCGAGGGGCTCTTTGTAGCTGGGGTTTTGGTGGGAGTTTTGGTGAATTCACCTGGGAAATTTGGTGCCAAGTGCCATAAAGAAACATCTTCTTACCCCCATGTTTTGAGTGTGACTTTTTCTTCCTCTAGGCTACCGAATTTATGACCTGACGATGAGCCCACACTACCAAGTAGAACTCGCAGTGGGAGAAAAACTTGTTCTCAATTGTACTGTAAGGACAGAGCTGAATGTAGGAATTGGTTTTAAATGGGACTACCCTTCCATCAAGGTAAAGTTGTAGTAAGTTAAATGTGCCAACATCACTACAAAATTTGATTTACCTATAATGTAACTTCTCCCTTTATTATACTGACAAAGCAGATGATAATACACAGTGAAATTGCTGGTATATGCAAGTGTGCAAAAGGTGACAGGAGGAATAACATTAAAATTTCCAAACACCTTTGTCTTTTATCTATTACAGGAAAATCGTGCCACTATTAGGGAGGCAAAAAACATTGAGAGAGAGATAAAGACATTTGTAAGCACCCTCACTATTGACAGTGTGTCCTTAAGCGACAAAGGCCGATATACTTGCGCAGCATCCAGTGGTCGTATGAACATGAAAAACAGCAGTTACTTCATTATCCATGGTATGACATCTTCCACTTCAGTTTGTTGGTTGTTTCAGATTTGGGATTGATTACTGGGATGCAGAAGACGTCTTGGTGATAAATCAAATGACAGAAATTAACTAAACTGCAGCTACAGTACTTCTCTCACTGCTGTAGGATTATTTTCATGCCACAAGTTTAGCTGATAATAAGATTTTAAAGCATGCTATACGTTACTGAAAGCTGTAGAATCCCACCAGAAAGTGGACAGTAAAATAAACTGATGTCAGTCTCTGGTCCTCTTCTTGAGGTCCTGTAAAACTGAATTTGTGTAGGTGGCTTTGTATAAGGGCTACCTGTTCTTACTCTAGGTGAACTTAAGCTGGATTGTGGTGGCTCTGTGAGACAAGAGTCTGCGTCGGCATGAATGAAGCTAGGGAAATAAAACTTTCAGCTTTTGCATTATGAACAGATGAATCAAATGGAGTATTGGTCATAGGGAAATGATGCAAAGGAAACAACTTTGGCTAAGTGCATAGATAAGTATGAGGCTACATCCTACAGCCTTTTCTCGAGCCCCTCTTGGGCACAGTTCCAGCAGCTCTACTAGCTTACTTCTAGAAAAAAGTTGCCAGCATGAGAATTACTCGTTTTTAAGCACTGAGTCAGACACAGGGGTTTATATTTTGAAGGAGACTGGTTTTCCTGAGGTCAGAATATTAATGGCACTTTTAAAAAACCCAGAAATACTTTCAAACTTATGGGCACAGTGATCCAAGATAGACTGAGTTTTCTCCTGTATTCTTTCTGTTTCTCTTCGGGAGCCAAAATGAGATCATGTGCTATACTGAATGTACGAGATACTAAGTCCATACCATCCTAAATCTTACTCAAAGGGCTAATCGAATCAAAAGGTGAATCACTGACTGGGTCTGAATGGAAGTTTATAACTTATAACAAGTAATGTAAATAATTTCAAAGTACTCTGTGCCTGCAGTGGTTCATATACATACTAAAGAAGAGGTTGAAAGTAACTAACTTTGTCATATTGTAGTTTTGAGTACTCTAATTTCCTGGAATTAATATGTTGAGACAGTTTTATGGATATGTATGTAGAGGTCTGACACTACATCTGACAGTTGGCACACCATCCTGAGAGCTGAATATTGTCTCTGCTTTCCAGAGGAATGTCAATGGAGGAACTGGCCTTTTCCTCTTTGTGAGGGAAAGGATGAGGTTTTCATGGTGGCACTTCTCCAGAGCCCAGTTTGGAGCCAAGTGTGCTTTACCAGTGATGTCCTGTTACGGGCTTCTCTTTGTCATCCTCTGCTAAGTGTTAACCCAAATGGAGAGCACTTAAGCATTTGTCCATGTGGAAAGGCCATTTAGGTTTTTTGTTTTTTTTTTTCCCCAGAAAGTCCTTTTATTCATCTGGAGAGAATGGAGAATGTGTTCGAGACAAGGCTAGGTGATACAGTCAAAATTCCCATCAAATTTAAAGGATATCCTCCACCAGAGGCTAAATGGTAAGAACTGGGATGTAGTGTGTTTGAAAACTGAGCTATTCTTAGTTAAATTAGATCTTTAAATATTCATAACACACTCTATTTTCTTCAGGTATAAAAATGGAAAAGCCATTAATGCAAATCATACAGTTAAACTTGGCTACACATTAGAGATTACTGAAGCAACTGAAAAGGATGCTGGGAATTACACTGTTGTCCTTACAAACCCTACTAACAAGATGCAGAAAAGACACACATTTACCCTGCTGGTGAATGGTAAGTGACATATCAAAAGGGTGCCTTTCTTTCATGTGTGGATGTCATATATTACCAACCTTAGGCTTAAATTCATCCCATAGCTACAAAGATTTAAGTGCTGAAGAATTTCAGCACTTGAACCTCAGCCCTGGGAAGGCAGAGGTGGCCTGTCCCTCTGGGCTTCAGGGTGTGCCAGTTGACAGGCTGCAGACTCCTGGTGTTGGTGTTGTGATGATACTTTGTGTGGGGTTTTTTGTTTGTTTGTTTGTCTTCTGTATATTATTCTTTGCCTCTTTGTCCTGCTCTTTTCCTGCCCTTCTTGCTGGCTGTGCTCCTAGAACCCTCCTCCACTCTGCTCCATCCTGACCCTGTCCCACCTCACCCATCCTTCCTGCCTCACACAGGCTGTCCCTCCTCTTCTGTCCTGCCCTGTGGAACCCGCCTCCTCCTCCTCTACCTCCTCCTTTCTGCTCCTCAGGAAACAGCCTGTGCTTTGAAGACAGCAGGTCTTGAAAAGGGCAGCAAGGCTACGTGCAGTGGGATCAGGTCTGGGGCATAATATGCATTTAATGGTTGAGCATGGGGATGGGAGTCCAGGGGCTGTAATGAAAGGTGATTTTATAGGAGATCCTAAGTATTGCATCTTGAGGGCATGATTCTGAAGGTGTTGGGCAGGTTCACTGCTTCACAGCATGTCCTTGGAGATGCTCTGTGTTGCCCTTGGATGTGGAGGGGTGTGAATTAGTCACCATGGGTCTAAGACATGCACATTGGGGAGCCATTAGCAGGAGGTTAACCTGCCTCTCTCTCCTCCAGTGCCTCCCCAGATTGGTGAGAACGCGCTGATAGCCCCCGTTGACTCCTACAAGTATGGCTCAACACAGACACTCACCTGCACCGTCTATGCTGTCCCACTGCCGGTCACCATCGTCTGGCACTGGCAGCTGGAGGAGGAGTGCACTTTCAACCCCCAGTGAGTGCTAAGTCCTTGCCATCTTCTGCATCTTACATAGGTTTTGAGGGATGTTTGGGTTGGGTTGGGGTTTTTTTTTTGTGCCTCTCTTGTCCAGGCTTGTTGCCAAGTGCAAACCCGATGGCCAGTGAAGAAAAGATTGTTGTACTTAATTTGCAGATTGTTGCAGGCAGGCTCTGCCAAGGTCATCGTTGTTGGCAGAGGCAAGGGACACCCGCAGCGAGGATCTGGCAGTGCCTGCATATTGCTGTCATGCTCTCTTGAAGGGCATCTTGACTTGCACAGGATTTCAAATGCAGCTGTCTGCGTGCCCTGCCCTCACATCTCCCCGTGGGCTGCAGGCCCCAAACTCCATCCCAAACAGAGGAAATTTGCTGTTTATGATAATTATGGATCCTTGTAGTGTTTTTTTCTTACGCTCAAGTGCTGAGTGTGATGGTGCTCTTTATCTGTGTGAAAGTGTATCTCGGAGGAAGTGCACTGATTGATGTTGGGAGATGATAGAGCGAGTGCCTGACCGAGATTCATGCAGTTTCCCTTATCTGGGCCTGCCATAAGCCCAGATTTCCTTTTAGAAAAAAAAAAAAAAGGCATTCTTCTTTCCTGTTGTTGTTTTTAAAATGATTTCCACTAGTTTCTTCCTTTGGTGCCTGGTTGCTTCCCACACAATGGATACTGTCCTCAAGAAATTCTTGTAGGGAGTTCAGCGATTTCTATGTCTCTCTGTCTTCCTTTGAACTAAATTAACTTGAATCATCCATTTATGAATGGAGGTTTGTTCCCAGAATAGCTGCTTTTCTCCAAGCATCCCGATTGAGCTGACACAGGCAGATTAATTAGGAAATTCACCTTTAGGCTTGCGGGTTCCTTACTTTACAGAGCATGAAGGTCTCAGAAGGTTATAGGATGCAATTTAATAGAAATGTTTCCAGAAACATACAATTCCCTCACAGATGCAGGCTGTGGCCAGTGATGCATCTGACTTAAAAATATCTGCACATTATAAGGAGAACACAAAATGACTCTCTTGAAGGCAAATATTTGTCTTTTCTAATGCATGTCTCTACTTATATTTCAGGAAAGTTCGCTCAGGAGCAAATCCATATGCTTGCAAGAAATGGAAAGTGATTTCAGAGAGAAAGGGTGGCAATCAGGTTGAAATTATGCATCGAGTCATTACTATTGCTGGGAAAACAAAGGTGAGCAGATTTTCTTCTCTGTTGGCTGGGGATGATTAAACCTATTCAGTAGTCCACATGTCTGGAAATACATCACTAGAGATGACACTCTGTTCTCCTGTTGTTAAACTTGGGATCTACTCTCAGCTAGTTGTGCAAGCTCCTACTTGCAGAGATACACACTTTTGGACACTGACATGAAGTGTTGAGGAGCTTACATAGATTTCAGTGGTTACCTTTTAGTGGTCTGGAGTTAGATGAGTTGATCTTGCCAATTAACTGTACTAGAGAGAAGCTGGAGAGACTAAATAGCAGAAAAAGTTGTGGGTGGAGCATTTGTTAACACATTTAGCAAAGTGCCTTCTGACAGGCAGCTTTTTCCTGTTTTCTTTTGCCTGGTTGTTGCACGCTAAAGGACAAAAATGTAAACTTCAGGAGGGGATTGTGCTCCTGCCGTGCCATGGATTTGTGCACTGGAGGAATTTTTGGTTGTGCAGATACCTGCAAAGCACTTTGTTGAGCTGTTGAGGTGGTCAGGTGTACTTTAGCACTGATGTGATATGAAATTGCTTGATTGTTCTTTTCTAGACTGTGAGCTCCCTGGTGATTCAAGCGGCGAATGTATCTGCTTTGTACAGATGTGTGGCTACAAACAGGGCTGGGTCGAGTGAGAGAGTGATCTCCTTCCATGTGACCAGTAAGTGTGCCCTGTTGAGGACAGCCATGTTAAATTAATGTTATTTAATGTGTTTCACTAATGAAAGGAGTTTGAATGCTGTTGTCCGATTCCTGTCCTTTATAGAATCCTTTAATTCCTTAGCATTTTAGGTTTACCTAAGCTTTTCTTTAGGCATACTTTTAAGTCATCACCTAATTTAAGTCTAGTGATTAGTTCTACTGGCATCAGTGGAGTGGCTGTCCTGTGAAAATGATGGATGATGGGCACTGTTGTCCCAAGAGTGATTACTGTTGGGCTTTTGCAGTCACTTAAAAGAGCAACAGAGAAGTTATGGTGTTGCAAAATAAGTCGAGACACACTGTAAGAGCTAAGACTAAAATTTTCAAAACCCATGGCAAAGAGCTTCTGTCTCCTTAAAAATCAGTCCCTACATTCACATGCCAAAATATTATTTTAATTCAAATCTAAAAATGAGCTGTAAGATAGTGCTAAGAATCATCTTTGGTTGCTGTAAGTTTCTAGGGAAGAGTAACAGTATTCATTATACAGACCTTCCTTTGATCTATTTAAAATTTATTGCTTTAATAATATTGTATTCTAGGTAATTGATAGTTGATTGATTTTTTTTTCAGTGCTTTGTTTCCTTACTTACAACTGGATAAGATGATAAAAAGGATGTATTTCCCAAACTGCATTTTCAAGTTAATGTTGGCAACAAAATTTGCAACAAAATAGGAAATTTTTTTACTTGTTTAACTTGCAGGGGGCCTTGAAATTAATCTCCAGCCTCGGAATCAACTGACAGAGAAGGATAACATGTCCTTGCAATGCACAGCAGACAAATTCACCTTTGAGAAACTAGCATGGTACAAACTCAGTGCTCACGTTTCACAGACTCCCTTTGGAGGGCTACCTATGCCTGTTTGCAAGAATCTCAATGCTCTCCAGAAGCTGAATGAGACAGTTTCAAATACCAATGGTGAAAATGTCACCATAGAGCTCATCTTTTATAACATCTCCCTCCAAGATGGAGGTGACTATGTTTGCATTGCTCAGGAGAAAAAAGTTAAAACACAGCACTGCCTGGTGAAGCATCTCACTGTTCAAGGTATGGATTTCTTACTGTGAACCAAAATAGATGATTCTGTATGAAAATAATTGCAGTAGTGTCAGGTTTTGGTATCTTCAGGCCTTGCATGTGTTTGCTTAATGGTACACTCAGCTTGTTAAATAGATTTAGACCATTTGTTCTAACATGCACTTCTGGGGCTTGTCCATGCAGCAGGGACTGTTTCATCAGTACCAGTGAGGGAACACTGAGCCACTGTGCTGTGCAAGGAGATAAGTTTGGCTTCCTTGCAAATAATGGCATGTGTTTAGCTCAAAAACTTCCCAGCTTTACTTTTCAGAACACATTTTCCCTGTAGCTGTATATGCATGTGTGAATTCATAGCATTGATGCTAGTGCTCTGTGTCACTGAGTCTTGAGTTTGAAGTAGTGTCTCTAATTTAAAACTGCCATGAAGTGATACTGGTATTCAGGAGCAAGCGATGCAAGCTGATAATCAATCAGCTTTTCACACAAATAGTCATTCTTCGTTTTGGGACCTACATGTCTAGGTTGATTAGGCAGATTAAGGAAAATATGTATGCATGTTCATGGCCTGTCCAGAATGTATGTTTAATGTATAAACAGTATCAGACCTCTTGTAATGACCCTGGGAATAGAAATGTGAGGGAAGCAATTTCTCAACTATTCCCTCTTCCCTCAGCAGCCTGAGCAGTTACAAATGAAATTATCTAGAGCAGGTTATGTCAATACTTTTGAAACTTTCTTGTCTATTATAACTTTTTCATGACATGTGGAAGTTTAACTGTGAGCTTACCATGAACACTGTTGTTCTTGGTATAGTAAAAGGATTTGAGACTTTCTGCTGGGACATGAACTGCTGCTACTGAAAAAAAAGAATGTTTTCTTTAATGGTCAATAATTTTTCCATATTTTCAAACCAACAGAGCCCATGGCACCCACACTCATAGGAAATCTGGAAAATCAAACAACGAACATTGGTGAAACTATAGAAGTGTCATGCACAGTGAATGGTATTCCTCCTCCAAACATCACGTGGTTTAAAAATAATGAGACCCTTGTAGAAGATTCAGGTGAGGATTGCTTCTTTGCTTTTATCTCGTAAATGCTTTCGTTCCTGGGTCTCTGCTGATTTTCACCATGAAAAGTTTAATTTTGAATTTTTAAGAAAAAGTGGTGTAAAAATAGCAGAACTAAGAATCATTATTTTTTTCCCCAGGTATTGTTTTGAAAGATGGAAACAAAACACTAACCATACGTCGAGTGAGGAAAGAAGATGGAGGCCTGTACACCTGCCTTGCATGCAACATCCTCGGATGCAGTAAAGCAGTGGCTTTTTTTTCAGTGGAAGGTTAGTTTTATCTTCTTTCCAGATTGTGCATGAAATATTTAGAATCAGTCAGGGGAAAACTTACTGACTATCTTGATGGGAGATCTGAAAATACACCATGAAATTAAAAGTCCTGACCATTCCCATCAAGCTCAAATTGGGTACTG
Source organism: Acanthisitta chloris (assembly GCF_000695815.1). Classification (NCBI taxonomy): domain Eukaryota; kingdom Metazoa; phylum Chordata; class Aves; order Passeriformes; family Acanthisittidae; genus Acanthisitta; species Acanthisitta chloris. The sequence goes on along the minus strand of NW_008672310.1, from coordinate 134,456 downwards.
TCATAGCTGTCATAATCCCAGCTGTTGAGGTTGATGCTTCCTTCTCCACTATGCTGCTAGGTGCTTTTCAACAGAAGCTGCATCTGTCTTGTATTTGCAAAAGCTCTGCCAATCTATATCACATGCAAACCTATGCAACAGAGCTGACTTAAACCTGCAGATATTCTGGGGCATCTCTGTTGTCTTGGTAACATAATTGTCATACTATGGTTTTTAACACAGTATATTGTACCTTTTTTTGCTATGTCATTTCTCTCACAGCACCTAAGAAACACAGTGAAGACTTTGTGCAGTTTGTTGTGATTGCTGTCCCATTTCAGTTATAGAAACAGATAGTGGTTTGGGGCTAGAGAACTCTAGCCTTAGTCCACCAAGCTCTGAAAGCAGCATTTGTCAGACTTATATCTCGCTTGTTCCAGTCCTAATGTGGCACACCAAAATGCAATTTGCAATGATAAACAATGAATCCTAACAAGAGGTTAGTCTGCAGTCTGAGTAGCTGAGACCATGAGGGAATTTCCATTAAGAGTTACAAGGAGAAGGCTCAAACTAAAAGCTCCTTGCCCTTGATGTTAGTACATTTGCATAATTTAGTCACTGAACCCTTCACAAACCTCTGTCTTGTAAGTCAGGGTGATTGTATGATCTGTTCCATTAAGGTAATTAAAGCAGTATCCTATTATTCTTATAGGTCCCTTTAGGATATTAAGATGTTGGGCAAAATGTTTACATGGGCTGGACAATATCTGCAGCTGACCTTAGTGTAGATTTTGATGTAGATTTCAGTTGATGTGGTAGATATGGCTGGGCAGTCTGTAAAAGCTGGAAATCTATGTAGGACATACTGTTTCACTCTGAGAAATTTATAGCACAGCTCATCAGGGTCATGCAGTGGAGTGTGTTATTTTGTAGGAAAATCTGTATAGTGCAAATCATGAAGTACAGGACCATGATGTGGCAAGCAGGAGATGAAGAAGAGAACTGCTCCTGTGCACTAATAGATACTGAAGTGGTATCTGCTGGTGACTATTTTGCTGGAAAAGAGACATTGTAAATAAGACCTTATTATCATGTGTTCTTGTAGAAGTGCATTTTTTCATGCCCCAGCTGAATCATGTCAAGAGACAAGAGAGAGATTGTTCTCTGGGTCATTCTCACAGCACTTTATTTACTATTTGATGGGAGTGTTTTTTGGTTTCTGTAGAAAGAGTAATTCATTTGGGGTATTCTAAAACAATTGTTTCTTTTCAAAATGTGCGATTTTACTTTTTTATATTTGCCAAAGGTCCAGACACTGTCCTTGAAGCAAAGTTGATGCTGAGAAATTGAGTGGTGTGTAAAACAGCATGAAAATGTAATATTCCAACATAAATCCCCAAGCTTTTTGTTTTTGTTTTGCTTTCGCTTCCTTGTTCCATGTTGCACTTTTAAAACGAACCTTCAGAACAAGGACCTCCATTCTCTATTTTAATGAATGAACAAAACAAATATGCTTCCAACTATCACTCAAATATTCATTTATTTCTTCCCAGGCGCTGAAGAGAAAACAAATCTGGAGCTCATTATCCTTGTTGGCACTGCAGTGATTGCCATGTTCTTCTGGTTGCTTCTTGTAATCATCCTCCGGACCGTTAAGCGGGTAATGAAAAAATTCTCATACTGTCCTATCAGTACTGGTCTTGCATGACAAATGAGAGCTGACTTGGGACCTTTTGTGTTGCTTCTTTCTATTGTTCTTAAATCAACAGACACATTTTTTCTCTTCATGCCATAACATTCTTGCCTGGAACTGGGGGCGCAGAAATTTGTTTTTAATTGAACAGGCCCTCGCAGAAGAAAAAAGTTTCATCTGGTTTTGTTTATTTAAAAAAAAAAGAAAAAAAAAAAAAGAAAAGAAAGAAAAGTGCAAGTAATTAACACTGATCACACTC
>NW_008672310.1:130759-132493 GCF_000695815.1 Acanthisitta chloris | reverse complement strand
GCATTTCTGGGAACTAATGAAACGCTACAAAGTGAGAAAATGGCACTTTGCCTGCACATTGCCAGCAAAAAAATCTGTGGAACTGCAACTAATACCATTTTCCAGGCCAATGGAGGGGACATGAAGACTGGCTACTTGTCAATCATAATGGATCCTGATGAAGTCCCTATAGACGAGCACTGTGAACGGCTCCCGTACGATGCCAGCAAGTGGGAGTTTCCCCGAGATCGGCTAAAACTAGGTGTGTCTCCATTGCTTGAGCCATTTAGTGATGCTACAGACATTTAGTGATGCTATGCTGGGGGGTGTTTCATGTCCTGGCTTGACATGGGGCTGCCCTGCTGCAGGATCCCCAGGTGGGCTCTGTGTCCACATAGGTTATGATGCACCCTCCCTACATTATAAGTCCTCTGTTAAATTCTGATATGAACTCAGTTTGGAGTTGCTGTTTATCCTACATCTTTTGTCTGCTGTGCCAAGCAAATATGTTTGTGTTTTCACTTCAAGGTAAACCTCTTGGACGTGGAGCTTTTGGCCAAGTCATAGAAGCAGACGCGTTTGGGATTGACAAAACTGCTACCTGCAAAACAGTGGCAGTCAAAATGCTTAAAGGTAAAAATAATAAATAAAACTTCACCTCGAGTATGTAGTATAGGGATAATTGTCAACACTATAACCAATAAATAGAAAAAAATTCAAAATGTTTGTACCAGTGGTTATACAAGTTTAGTTTAACAGTTGTTATCATGAAGCAATGATTAGGGAAAGTGCATGCCTTTCCCTCATCAATAACTGGAGTAATGTGACTGTGGTCTCCTAGCTGTTGCTTTATAGATCTACTCAAGTTTGGAATATAAAGTTGCTCCTGCAATCAGTTTGCATGTGTTCATTTTTTGCCTTATGCATCCCGGTAGGGAGCTTTCTGCAAGTCTCAAGACAATGGCTTAGGCACACTCCAAAACGAGTCGTAGTTTGGAATAGCTTTCTCCTCACTTTAAATCATATTATGCTGCCTTGCACTTGCCACAGCAAAGTTGAAATCTGCAGTTCCCAGACACAATGTTCCTAAAGAAGACATAACCAGGGCAGCAAAATGGGGCTCCCAGCAGCTGTGGGCTGTGTTCCACCCTGCACTGTCCTGGAAGAAGGGTGGGAAAGACTGGTACAGTTTGAGCAGTCACAAGTGCAGGCAGGAGCTGTTGCAGACTCATTGCAGTGGGGTGAACATGCAGTACTGTCAGTAAAAATTGGAAAGCCTTGTCCCTCCAGCTTCCCAGTGCTCAGGCAATCTGCAGAGAGCTGCCTCCTCTGCCCCTCTCTCCCCACTGCTTCAGCTCTTTTCTCTTCCCCTTCTGTCCCTGGGGGATAAGGACACCAGCCATGTCTCCAGGATTTTGGTGAAGCTGCAGGGTCAGGCATGTTTGGCCCTATCTCTCCCAGTCTGTGGACCCATGGGACCCTTATCATGGATCCCAGCAACAGCCACAGCACAGTGTTTCTGTGAGAGTCAAACAGCAGATCCCCACTGCTTCAGCTCTTTTCTCTTCCCCTTCTGTCCCTGGGGGATAAGGACACCAGCCATGTCTCCAGGATTTTGGTGAAGCTGCAGGGTCAGGCATGTTTGGCCCTATCTCTCCCAGTCTGTGGACCCATGGGACCCTTATCATGGATCCCAGCAACAGCCACAGCACAGTGTTTCTGTGAGAGTCAAACAGCAGAGTACACTCACAAAGT
>NW_008672310.1:125962-130740 GCF_000695815.1 Acanthisitta chloris | reverse complement strand
AAAAGGATGTTTGCTAACCTGTGTTGTTTGTGTCCTTGTTCTGATGTACTGCCTTTGGTAAGCTTTGGGAGTTGTTCAAAAGCAGAGCAAACCCAACCCTGTCATGCATGTTCCTAGCTTTCATCAGTGTCCTGAAGCATAGCTGAACCAGGCTGCCAGCCAACATTGCTTCTCACTAGGTGGGCTGGATAAATTACAGAAGAGAATGGGGAGGAAGGCACAACTTTACTGTTTGTGATGCTCCTGATCTATGTTTTACCTCTGCAGAGGGGGCAACCCATAGTGAGCACAGAGCACTTATGTCAGAGCTGAAGATCCTCATTCATATTGGCCATCATCTCAATGTTGTCAATTTACTTGGAGCCTGCACAAAGCCTGGAGGTGAGTAACTTCATGGTGGGTGAGAAGGTGCTAATGAAAACTTTACTTCTTCCATTTCTGCTGCTTAGAAAAATGAGTTTCAAAATTAAGGGTTGGAAGAAACAGCCTTTTGGTTTGGTTATTTTTTTAAACAAAATTAAAATCTGGTAAGAGTCAGCAGGTCCAGAGGTGGAATAAGGACTCAGTAGCCCTGAGTTCTACATCCAGCTCCATCCTCTAGTTGTTCTATCACTTTGCTCTTCTGTACTTCAGATCCACCTTCATAGTGGATGCCCTACTTGTAACAGACTTTGAAGCTGATCTAAGCTCTTGCTCTTGTTTGCCAGCTGTACTGTGACTGCAAGTTGTGACTTCCCTCTCTGCCTTTGGATGGGCTGTTGGTGCCTCTGTGTGTGTGTAGGAGAGGAGATTGCAATTTGGAGGCCAGCTCTGGGTGGATGAACCTATTTTGCTTTATAATCAGAGGCAGATGTTTTGTTTCACAAATCCAGCACTGCAGACTAATTTGGAAGAAATTCAGTATAAAGTAACTCAGTAATAATTTTTCAGGGAAGCTGACTTGTTGGCTGTGGGATCAGAATTTAATTTGTAAAGTTCCATGACAGAAGTGCAGGAGTTGAGGGAAACAAAGTCCATAAATATTTGTTTCCATGTTTATTCCATAATAAAATAGAGATGCCCAGTATGTGGAACCTGGGATGGAAATTAATCATTGTAGCATGTGCCTATATGAAGCAAATTTGAGCATGAAATATCACATTTGGACTGTACATTAAGGCATCTGTGTCTAAAACCAAGATTAAAACTTTTATTACTTTAATTGTCTGCACAAAAATGCATGGATAATCATGTCTGTACTTTATTGCAGATCAGTGGGTAATTGCATTGAAATTCATTCAAATCTGTATGTCACATCCTTACAATGTCCATTAACATAGGCAGTTATTGGCAGTTCAAGTATAAGCACACCACTGTATATTTTCACATATGAAATTAAGCCTGTGATTTTTGAAAGTATGTGTTTTGTTTTACTTCTACATAGAGCAGGAAGAGGAATCATTTCCCTGCTTTGATTAGATTTATTTAGTTTTTGTTATTACTGGTATTTTTAAAAACCTCTGAATAGTAGAATGCTTTCTGAAATATGTGTATATCTAGCCACAAATTATGCTGTGAGATAAGGTGGGATATAATGGTCTTTCTAAGAAATTGCTTTACTTGTTGGACAGGCCCACTCATGGTGATCGTGGAATATTGCAAGTTTGGAAATCTTTCAGCTTACCTACGAAGCAAGAGGAGTGAATTTGTCCCATACAAGGTAAAGAGTCAAGATTAACAATAGAATGTTTGATTTGGTGGGGGTTTTCCATACACAATGTTTCTTTTTCTAGTGCAGACCAAAGTGGCAATCCTTGGGGATACTGAATGTCTTAGTACTTCTCATGGGAATGAGAGATGGTAAAGACATCAGAGGTCATCTAGTCTTTCCCCTGGCCCCTGCAATGTAGCTGTTTTGTTATTGTTAGCTTAAAATGTGCAAAGGAACTGGGCTTCCACTGTTTCCCTTGGCAGATTATTCTGTGCTTGGCCGTATCTTTCAGGAAGTTTTTTCTGATTATCAGCCTGAATTTTTTCCTTTCTTAGTTAAGCTCCAGACCACCTTAAATAACTGCACTCCCTGCTAAGTATGTATATCCATCAGATACCCATCATAGGTATCTGCTATCATGTGGTTATCATTTCTGCTGTCTCTATGGCTCATGCCTGAATCAGGCTATACATATATATTGCTGTCAATCATTTTGTATAACTGATATATCTCACGAGTTTACATTTAGCTTTTCACCTCCCAAGTCCCTTGCCAAGGGGAGCTCCATCGCAGCACCCTCTCTTTGCACTAGATTTGAAAGGGGAAGGATGAAGACTACATTTTCAAACTCATTTTTGGGGACCTCTGAGAGGGGTCTGATTTCTGGAGAGGGCTGGGAGGATCCCATACCCTCTGAAGATCAGATTGCTGGATGAAGGACATCTCTATGTGTACCTAGCACTGAGCATCATGCTCAGGACCCTACCCTTTTCTACCCACAGCCAAGAGGGAGGCCCCTGGGCAGGGCTCTGCCACACTGGTAGACCTGCATCTTCCTGCAGCTGCTCTGTTTAGATCAGAGCTTTCTTCCCACTGCCTGTTGGTTCTTCAGGGTTGTTTTTTTTTCTGTATCCTTGGAGACATTTTTTACTATTTTATATTGGCAAAGGCAACTTGTTGCATCTTCTTGTGAGGCAAAAAGATAAGTATCTGAGAGGCCTTGAAGGAAGAGACAGGGTTTCACAAGGGTGCTGACCCTTGCTTACACAAGTGGTGGGGATGGGAATTGTCAGTGTTAAAAAACAGCCCTGCCAGGGAAAAAAAATCACCAAACCAAAGCAGGAGAAAATGCAAATGTGGTGGAGGAAGCCTGCGGGGTTGGATTCCTCCCTAGAGGCATTCAGTGGCTCAGGGGAAGAAGGAAATATCTCAGATTTTGATGGCTGCTAGGGTTTTGGCAATGGTAGAGGTTTAGCAGAAGAGCCTTTGCAGCAGTAGGAGGTAAAGCTGTAGCAGTATGAAGAGGCTGGAGTGCATGAGAGGGAGTTTGGCAGCATCCATCCATCCATGCTTCACAAGTGGAGGGTACCACAGGGCTGAGGAGGTCATCTCCTCAGTGTGCATTTGTTCCCTGGCATGTGGAGATGTTGCTGGGGTTTGGCTGGGAGGACACGAGAGCAGGTGAAAGCTGTGCTGTGGAGTGGCAGAGGGTGTTTGAATTGGTGAGCCTGTGTGGTTATGGGTTGGGGTTTGCTGGTGCTGTCACTGCACCAGCCTGGTGCCCCAACCAGAGCTGGCTTGGAGCAGAGGGGCTGATCATGCCAGCGTTGGGCTGCTCTCCCTGCCTTCAGTGGTGCACTTGGCACAGACCACGGGGAGCATCATTGCCTCTCCAGCAGAAGCTTCTGGCACGCTTCCAGCATCTCATTTTTGTCATTCTCCCCTCAAATTTCTAGACCAAATGTGCCAGGTTTCGTCAGGGTAAAGAGAACTACGTTGGCGATGTCTCTGCAGACCTGAAGCAACGGTTGGACAGCATCACGAGCAGCCAGAGCTCAGCAAGCTCGGGCTTTGTGGAGGAGCGATCCCTGAGTGATGTGGAAGAGGAGGATGGTAGGATATGTCTTTTCCTGGTGTTGGAACAGCTGTCATTGGTGGAACTGATGAGGGACATTGGAGGGGAGGTTTAGGTTGGATATTAGGAAAAAGGTTTTTGCTGTGAGGGTGGTGAGACACTGGCACAGGTTGCCCAGGGAAGTGGTGGATGCCCCAACCCTGGCGATGTTCAAAGCCAGGTTGGATGAGGTCTTGAGCAACCTGGTCTAGTGAGGAGGTATCCCTGCCCATGGGAGGGGGGATTATGACTAGATGATCTGTAAGGTCCATTCCAACCCCTAAAATTCTATGATTCTATGAATCACTCAGGTTGATAAGCCTCACCTATATGAGGACCATCACTGATACCTCTACAGTATGACACTATGACTATGACTGTTACTGTGTGATTTTCAAAGCTCCCTTAAAGCTGTGTGCAAGGTATTTCCTGAATGACCAAAATTCCTGAGCTATGGATTGTCTAGTTTAGCATCCCAAACCCCTCAGCCCAATCCCAGATAATGTCCCATCTGAAAAGAGTGCACTGCCACTTGGAGATGTGTCTATTTAATGTCCCAGTTTCTTCAACAAAAATTGCAGAGCACAAACTCCAAAGGCAGTGCAGAGAGGGATGTGCCAGGATGCTAACTGAATTTCCTCAATGTTTACCCAGAAGTTAAGTATTGTGAAACACTATCTTCTTCACTGCTTATTAGCAGAGAGGTTGATTTACCTTCCCTTGACACGGGTGGTCTGTCAGGAACAGGAATCCTGAATTATGCACTCATTCAAAGCCTTCCAGGGATATACATACCCTCTGCAGCAGTTTCACTGATGCACTTGCCATGCTCAGTGCTGCCATTTCATAGGCTGCAAATTTTATCTAGGGGAAGGGATCAGACTAGCCAGGAGGAAGGATGTAGCTCAACTGCCTGTACTTCAACTACTACTAAAATTATTTAATGCAAAGAAAAACATCAGAATGTGAACAGGGAGGATGATTTTGCATTTTCTATGCAAACTAATAGGTAATGTCAGGCATGCACTTTATGTATTTCCACATCATTTTGGTCCTTTCAGTACTCTCTGGGGTAAGCACTGACCCTCTGAGTTGGGATGTTGTAAGACGTATGTAGACACAAAGCAGCCTTTAAGATGAGGGGTTTAGCCACCAGTGTTGTAATACTTGGTAGATTTATGCTTAAAATCAAGA
>NW_008672310.1:121740-125936 GCF_000695815.1 Acanthisitta chloris | reverse complement strand
TAAATGCCTAGGTATCTTTGGATATTTGAGCACATTATTCCTCCAGGTCACTAGAGGATGAGGTTAGGATTTTTCTACCCTAAATTAGCCAGGCTTTTTGCCAAACTCAAGTCTTTCTCCCGATATCATATTCTTCCCCCATAAGAACTAGATAGGGTCTCCCTCTCATTGGTTTCCAAATTCACCTGTGGAAAACACAGCAAGCTCTACTGTCCTAGGAAATAGTGAGCTGAGTTTTGTTTGGTTTTCTTTTGGGATTGTTTTGCAAATCTTTCCACTGGCCTAGGGTATGGCCCATCATCTCAAAGTTTATTTTACACAAGATTAGTCTGGGGCAAAATGGTTTGTTAGTGATAATTATACAGTCAAAAAAGAGCTCAATTTGCTCTTCCAGTTCAATGTGGCATAAGGTTAAGATGGACTTTTACCTAAGAAGCAGTTATGTGTGAAATCATCGACAAAGGGCATGTTTGACTGTTGTCTGATTCTTTGCAGCTGGTCCTGAAGACCTTTGCAAGAACCCTTTGACCATGGAGGACCTCATCTGTTACAGCTTCCAGGTGGCAAGGGGAATGGAGTTCTTGGCTTCACGCAAAGTAAGGAACTTCTCAGGAGGAGTGGCATGTTATTTATCTGACTGTGGGAAATAGTGCTGTAGGTCTATAGAAGGAAACAGCATGTTCATCTTTGGACTAGCAGTTGTCCGCAACATTTTCTTTTTGCTCTAGGGCATACCCAGATCATTAATACTACAGAGTGAAACAGCCCTTGCATTTATTGACACAAATGTTAGTGGTCTGTATAAGGTTTATGGATCACCAATTCATAGAAGAATGATTAAGTAGTTGGAGGAGGAGATCTGACTTATATGGACAATTAAAGGAATTAGGGACAAATCCCTGGTAACTGGAGCTAAACTAGAGTAAAGAAGTTTGCTCTGAGGAAGGTGCCTGTACCTTGTGCAGTGGGATTGGATGCACAGTGTGAGGAAATATGATGCTCACCTATGAAACTTAATGGATTACTCCTTGGAGAGTCTCTTGCAGTCAATAGCACCTCACCTGCATTTTTGCCTTCTAGAAGTGCTTTTCTGTGGTTTGAGCCTGAATCCCTATAGCACATGTTCCAAAGGATAGCAGTTCCACTAAGACTGAGCAATTGCCTGCAGTTGTATAGAAAAATAAAGTATTTAGAAATGGGAAAGGGAAATAGAAGTGGGAAATGCAATACTACTCTATAATACGGGCTAGGTGTTCAGTAGCAGATTTCAGAGTCTTTACTAAAAATATGCTTTTGTCTGCCTTTCATACATCCTGATTGGTGTGTGTATGTAAAAATATCTTTCCATGATCTGCAGTTTTAGTCCATATGAGGAGCAAATCTGCAGCTACTTTCAGAGCCTGACTTTTTTACTTCAAGCTATTGAGGCTTGAGTTTTGAAGTTTTTGGGTTGTTGACTAAGCTGTTGCTCTGCATAGGTAAAGATATGGACTTTTTTTCTCTGTAGCCAAGATTAGTTTGTGTTGGAATCAAGCTGGCATTTTAGTGTGATGTTTTTCTGAGGAATAGTGGAGTACACAGATTTGAGTGAACCTAAGTAAATCTAAAGGTAATCAGATCTGAACCTGTTTTGTGTCAGCTTCTTAGGATAATTAATTAGCTAGCTTCAAAGACCCTCTCAGTGTAGTGGATAAACAGATGTATGTTTGGACTTGGGAACACAAGTCTCCGTGAGCCAAATCACTTGTGACCATCAGAAAAGCACTTAAAATCATCAACTGTTGATGCTGAGGTTTCTTTTTCTTAAAAGGTTTTAAGAATTATCTGGCCTTTGAGAGTAGGAGAACACATATGTGAAAGAGATCAGCCCTGTGGACAGGGCTGTGACGACAGGCAGTATATGAAGTTGTTTACTTCTCTTTGCAGTGCATCCACAGGGACCTGGCTGCTCGTAATATCCTCTTGTCAGACAATAACGTGGTCAAAATCTGTGATTTTGGCTTGGCTCGAGACATCTACAAAGACCCAGATTACGTCAGGAAAGGAGATGTAAGTTTCAGATTCTCTATTTGACAGAGAATTAATATGAAGTCCAGACTCTGTTGGGGTTTTCCCCCCTTGAACAGGTTTGTGAAAACTCAGCATTTTGCTAAACTGCCTTTTTGTTTATGGAAATGTTTTCAGGCCAGGCTACCCCTAAAATGGATGGCACCAGAAACCATTTTTGATAGAGTATATACCATTCAGAGTGATGTATGGTCCTTTGGAGTTCTGCTGTGGGAAATATTTTCATTAGGTGAGTCACTTCAATTTTACTGAGCCATCTTTAAACAAGAGAGTCTGGAGAAGACAGTCAGTGTTCTTGGATCCTCTTTAGTATTTTCTTTTTGCTTCTTGAAATATACCTGTTTATTTTCTGCATCAAAATAAAATAGACTTGAATTTCCTTTAAAATGCAAATGTAGGAACATGGACTTAAAATGCTTCTTCGTACAATTTCAGGATGTGGTGATGTGCCTCATTTATTTTTGCACTTTCCGTCATAAATATAAATTGTTTACACCACCAGATATACTGAATTACCTTATTAACACAGGCCATAGCAAATTAATCCCAAAATTTAAGAGTCTAATGCATTAAAATTCCTGTTGCTTTCATTTTAGGTGCATCGCCTTACCCTGGTGTGAAAATCGATGAGGAATTCTGCAGAAGACTGAAAGAAGGAACAAGAATGAGAGCACCAGACTATACAACACCAGAAATGTGAGCAACTGTTCTTCCAGCTGCCCCCATTTTGTCCACAATAATAGCAGGTGCTGGAGCAAGCAATAGGTGCTGTTTTCTTTGTGCTGATATTTCAATTTGCTTTGTCCTTCTAGGTACCAAACAATGCTGGATTGCTGGCATGGAGATCCTAAGCAGAGACCAACTTTTTCAGAGCTGGTGGAGCACCTGGGGAATTTACTGCAAGCCAATGTCCGCCAGGTACATGAACTGTGTTCTCTAGGTGCTAAAACCACCAGCTGAACCCCTGCTGTCCTGCCAGCCACCACAGCATTCCATAGTTGGGTGCTGTCTGCTGGCGCCATCAGGGAGCCTGGGCTTCTTCCACCGCTCCCATTGCTGACCAGCAGTTGAGTCTCTGACTTGTAGAGAATAGCTGGTGGGGTAAAGGTCCCAGAGGTTGAGTTGTGGTAACTAAAATCCACCCTGCCCTGCCAGCAAGGGCTTCCCGTGACACCACTGCTGTCTTTCTGGGGAGTTGTTGGCACAGGCTCAATTCCCTGCTCTGCTGATGGTTTCTCTGAATGCTGCAGATGCATTTCACCAGGTAGCTCCTGTTGATCTTACTGTGCCAAAGATGGATATCTTAGTGTATGTGAGGGTGTGGGCTGCAATGCTTTTAATGACTGTCCTGGAAAACAAGGATACAGCTGCTCATGAGCAGGTCTGTGCAGATTAGTGTAATACAACTTGTCCTGTGTGCAGGCATTGCTGGAAGAGAGCCCACTGCAACCAGATGGGATACATGGGCCTCCCTACCAGGTTTTCCATCTTGTGGTTTCCTCTTCATTTACTATGGAAATGGACAAAGTCAGGGCAATAGATGTGAGCCCACTGGATGAAGGAGGGTGGATTTGTCTGTGTGCTCTCCTATTACACAAGTTCTCCCTTTCTAACTACTAACCACTAACCTGTCAGTGATGATGGGAATTACTTGCCCTTCCAAACTATCAGATTCATGTTCTTTTTGTCATTGGAATTCAAACATTACTAAAATCTACATCTTTAATTTCAAAGACATAAATAAGAAGTTCAATTTATACATACATGTTGTATGATGTTTGTCATATAAGAACGTAATTTTTTAAAATTTAAAACTACTTGGCAGTGGTTCCTTTAATTTTCCTTCTTTTAATGCAGCTGCTTCTGCAAAGGTGGTATAATGTTCATAGTTTAATAAAGCAACCAGGGTAGCACTGTGGTTGATGCATTCTCCACATACGTGCATGTAGCTGTTTATATCTTTGTGTCTCTGTAGCCTATTGAATTTTTGTATTTTTTCACATTCTACAGGATGGTAAAGACTACGTTGTCCTTCCTTTGTCAGTGTCGCTGAATATGGAAGAGGATTCGGGTCTCTCTCTCCCAACTTCACCTGCTTCCTGTAGGGAGGAAGAGGAAGTCTGTGATCC
>NW_008672310.1:109621-121722 GCF_000695815.1 Acanthisitta chloris | reverse complement strand
GAATTAGGTATTTTATATGGTGGACATCCTACTGGGGCCTCTGGGCAGGTTTTGTTCATGCTGGGGGCAGGGAGAATAAAAGGAAGAGACTTCAGCTGCCTGGTCCATATTTAACCTCCTCCATAGGGCTAAGAACAAATCTGTAGAGTTTTTGTAGGCAAAAACTAGTTTCTTACCTCCTCAAATGCTTTTGATTTTTTAAATTTATTTTTAATGTTGCTACACTTTCAAGATTTGATATTCTAATTCAAAAAAAATCGAATTAAAAGCAGCACAAGAATATTTGTTGTTTATTTTTTAAGAACCAGAACACGTAAGAGGTCCAATTCAGTTGTGTTCATACTCTTGTGTTGCAGCTCTCTAGAATATTAATGATGATAGATCCATCATTAATAACCTCCCTGGCATTTCTCCTCCTAAAGTGAAATGTTGGAAAATAGGTCATGAATTGATAGCCAAGGGGAACATGACTTAAATAGTGTTGTCACTGGTTTATGTCCACTGCTTGCTTCTGGTGGGCTGCTGGGGCATCCACAGTGGACTGACAGTGGTAGATTCTCTTGGGTATTATGGCAGAGGTGACTTCCCCAGCAAAGGAGTTTGTACTAATGCTTTTAAGGGGCTTACATTGGACCCTTTGAGGTCCTAAGGTATGGGATGTAAGGGAGAAAAATATATTCTTAGTGCTGCCTAAGATGAAATTCAGCCACTTAGATACTGGGAGCCCTGGTTTGCTTGATGCAATCTCAGAAGAAGGAGGAGGATAGAAAGAGATGGATCCAACTATTGGTGCTGAGATGGGCTCTGTTGGCAAGTTTTATGTGCTTTCCACAAAATGGAGCCCTCTCCCTCACTGCTGGTGTTATACCCACCAAAAACAAAGTTCCCAATGATTTTGGGTACTGTAGGATGACATTTTTATGAGAAAGAGTAGGTAGGTGCAATGTATTTCACACTTCAGCTGAACTTGTGGTCCTACAGCTGAACTCTCAACCCCATGTTTTAGTAGTGGGACAGTTCAAACTATAAATATTTAAAAGACAAAAAGCATGATTTAACCCTGAAAACATCACACTTATTTTCCACTTCTAATACTTCCTATATGGCTTTTCCTGGTCACCATTTCCTGTTATGAACAGAAGTAAAATCACCCTGTCAACCTTTTAAGGAGACTTTGAATCTCTTTTCTCTCATCTTACAGTGTGACAGGGTTGTGAAAGCACTTGTGGAGACTGTGCTAGAAGAGGCCAAGTGGGAAGGTTAAAACATACTTAGAAGCTTTATTCTTCTGTTTGGTAGATGAAATGATTTTGTAGGCATGGATCTTGCTACACAGATAGAGAAAAAGATTGATCTGTTCAGAAGAGTCTTTTTCAGCCTTTAAAAAATTGCTAACTATGAGGAGAGGCTGATAAATACAATTGCTAAATCAAAGCTAGAGAACAAGAAAGCACAGGGAAAATGTGGAGAATATTAAAGAATATGTAGATTGGTGAGGTAAATTAAAATCAGCAGAACCTCCTAACATCTGTATTTAGCTTAGGAAACAAATATGCACTTTCTGAACCTTGAAAGATTGTCATTAAAGCAGTCATGTAAAGTATAGAAGATTTAGTGTAAAGTGTAAAGATAATGCCTGATTTAGAAAAAGTGTAATCCTTAAATCATTTTAATTTGAATCCTAGGAACAATCCTGGAATAAATGATCAGATAAATAATGGTAAATGCCTACAGGAAAATGAATTAAATAAAAATGGTCAGCTGGGACTCCAAGTCCTCATCACCCTGGTAGTTGTGCAGTTCTGTCCCTGTGTGGACATAAGTGCAAGCACACAGGGAACTTTCAAACCAAGAAGGCAAGTTGTGGAATTAACATTAGTCAAGGTCAGGTTGTCCAGGAGGGTAAGTGGTCTAGATTTGTCCATTAGATGTTTTTGGTCCTGACAGAGTTGGATAGAAAGTAAGTTAGATACCATTGCAGAGTGCCAGGAACAGAAGACATGACCAGTGTAGAGAGCTTGGAAGAACTGGTTTTGTTAAGTCTAGGGAGAGAAAACAGAGGGAACGTAGTAACAGTTTTCAGTATAAAAAGTTGCTCCAAAGAGAGTTCTAATTCCATGTCCCCTGCATTAGGACAAATTTTATTTGTAGGACATACTTGGGTTTAATATTTGAAAAACATTCTAAATTGTGATTGAGCACCTGATCAAGCTACACAGGGAACTTGGAAAATCCCCACCAGTTTAAATAAATGTCTGTTGGAGATAGGCAGGACTCAGCATAGCTAGACTCAGAGCTGGGAAATAGGATGAATGATGCTCTTAATTGCCTCCAGCTTTACACTTTAAGTGGATGCAGGTTTCTCTTCTAACTCCATGGCTTTTCCTTTGTTAGCTGTTAAGAACATAATTTTGCCCTGTTCAACTGGGACAACATCCATTTTATTCCATATTCGCTTAGATGCAAAGGTGAGGGTAGCCATTGTTTGCTGTATTAGTACCTTCATGAAACTCAATTTTATTTTTTGTCCAATATTTTTAATGCATGTCATCCTGACCAGAGGGCTTCTTTTGGAGAAGAGCCTTCAAGAGAGATGTAGCACACCCTGTCCTGATCCCCATGGTTTAAGGGCAGCAGTCTGCTGAGTCTGCTGTTGTCATCCTAGGTCCAGCCAGGGGTCTCAGAAGTGCAGTCCAAAGGAAGAGACACATGTCTGTGCTCCAGGCTCCTCTGTTTATTATACTTCTAAGTGAAGCTTGCAGGAAGTGAAGGCCTCCAGTGTAACTGAGGGAAAGAACTGTTTTCTCAAAGCCATTTCTTAGAATTTGCTCAGAGATCAAGATTGTCAGGAGCAGAAGGTCAGAAACATGCCACTTTCTAGGCTGTTCATCTTTTTCAACAAATGGATATTTTGAGGTTTGCATAATATGTTTTGACAAAAGGATCGACTTCTCTGAAGAGAGATAAAAGGATTCTGATATCACTGTGCTGTTTGCAGCCAAGTTGTGGATAGTGGATAGAAAACTTGTTTTGTTTTCTTTGCAGTCAGTACCGACAAGGTAGCAAGAGAAAGAGCCGCCCTGTGAGTGTGAAAACATTTGAAGATGTCCCATTGGTAACCACTGTAAAAGTTGTTCAGGAGGTGAGTTTGTCTGTTTGTACGTCTTTTCCTTCTGTTGGTACCTTTTTTCATGTTCTTTTTTTTTAATACCTTGTCATTTAATGCATTTCTAACACTTTTGCAGGAAAACCAGACAGATAGTGGGATGGTTCTTGCATCTGAAGAGCTGAAGACATTGGAAGAGAGTGATAAGCAAGTGAAGATACCCTTTAGGTAAGACTTAGTCTGCACATAGGATTGAATATGACCTATTTTAGAAGACAAAAATCTTTTCTTAATGTATTTTTAAAAATAGAAAGCAAAAATGTAAACTGTATGCCTGGTCATCAGCATTTGGTACCAGGAGAGGAGAGGGAATGCAGCTGTTGGGAGCATCAATCAGCACCTGGAAAAGACTTGTATTTGTCAGCTGCGAAAGCATCAACCATCCCTCGAAGGTACTGAGCTAGTGCAGGCAAATGAGCATATTTGTGAGGGCCTGTCTGAAGTGACAAAGAGCTCTCTTTTTTCTTGCTTTTTTTTTTAAAGCAGCTGACTCTCGAGTTTTCAGGATGTACCTGGGTGTATTTTCAGAGCATTGTACAGAGGTTTCATTGTGTGGTTCACAGGAAGCACAGTAGTGTTCACGGAGCTGAAATCTCACGTATGCTCTCTGAGAGCTTCTCAGGAATTCTTTTTTCCAGGATAACTTCGGTGCAGACAAAGATATACTGCAGCTACAATTGCACCACTGTTAAAACAAAACCTCTAAAAGATTTCTCTTCATCTTATCTGTGGTTGCAATCTAACTCCTTCTATAATCATAAAATTCAATATCTTTTTCATGCATTAGGGCATATGAAGAGGTCTCTCCTTGTAATCAAATGCATGTTTAAAAAGGCTTGAAGCCAGCATTTTGCTCTGCTTGTTGCTTTGATGGAAAGCAGCTGCCATCCGGAATCACCCACCTGCCCTCCAGAAGAAAAGCTCTTCACAGCTCTCTCAGCCCTGTTTCTGCTTGTCTTTTGCAGCACACTGGTGCCCAGCAAGAGTAATGAGTCTGTCATGTCCGAAGCCTCCAACCAGACAAGTGGATACCAGTCAGGATACCACTCAGATGACATGGACACCACTGTCTGCTCCAGTGAGGAGACTGAACTCTTGTGTGTCCGGGAGGCTTCTCCCCCTCTCTGCTGCACTCATGGGCTCCCCTACGATGGCCCTGTGCCACTCACCTCTCCACCACTCTAGTGTGAAGCTGCTGGTTCTGGGTTCCCCTGGGATGTGCCTTCCTTGCCTCAGCTGGTGGTATTCAGGTTTGATGTATAAAGAGATGGTGTCTATGAGACTAAGAAAAGACATTTATTTTTCCTGAAGAGGATGCAGAAGCATCTGGCAGCAAAACTGCACCATGCCAGGCTGGGAGTTCTTTCCTCAAGGGACACTGAGGGTGCAAAGCCCTGGCCATGGTGTGTGGGCTGTGCCAACCCTATGGCAGAGGCAGACCCTGGTGATGTGTTAAGCATCACAGCATTCAACTGAACTGTTTCTACTTGTACGAAATAATGGCACAGCCCTGCTTTTTTTTTCCCCCTTGTTTTTTGTTTTTCCTCTTGTGGCTGGACTCCAGGAAGGAAACAGCACGGCACTGACTTCTTGTTTCTCAGAGTTATTCCTTGCTTGTCTCTTCACAAACAAAAAAAGTCATCTCCAGCTCAAGGCTCTGGCACTCACTGACTGCCTGAGACTAAACATAGGCTGGGCTAAATATAGGTGGGGTGATGGTCTCTGTCCTTGGCAGAGGGAAAAGGTTGCTGTACAAGACCTCATGAGCTGCATTTGCATGCAAGACTTGCGTGGTGAAGTTAGTTAGTAGGGAAAAGGCAGAGCATTGATCCAAGTGACGGGGCAGGGATGGCAGGGCCATGCCTCACCTCTGAGGATAGCTCTGCCCCCCTGTCATCTCTAGCACCCTTGACACATGCCAGGTGCCTACCTGCTTCTGAGCTAGCCTGAAACTGCTGCACAAAATACTCCCCACCCCCCAAATCACCACTCGGGCAGCCTCTGCAAGAAGTAGAAAAGGCAGTGTAATCTACCTTAGGACCACAGGAAACTCTGTGGTTCTGGTGGGGCACCCTAAGGGCACCCTACCTTCTCATCTCATCCCTCCTCCCTCAGATTTAGGTCTGACTCTTTCACTTTGAAAGCTCAAAGTCTGTTTGCAATGGCAGAGATCTCAGTTTATACAGACTTGGGAATCCTTGACTGGTTTCATGGCAGCTCCAGTCTTCTCCAAGGGGTGAAATTGTGCCTAATTGTTGGACAACTTCTTACCTGTGCTCTTGTAGTCCCAGAATTCTATTGATAGACACAATGCAGGCTACAAGATTTTAAAATGTAAAGCTATTTCTACTGAGTTCTTTTTGTATTTTTATAAGTATTTTTTTGTTTGTATTTACTATAATGTCAAATGCTGGGAACCATGAATATAAGGCATATACAGTATTTATAGCCTCTTTATGTAGAAAAAATGTAATATATTAAAATATAAATATATATTATATAATGGATATTGTGCTGTTCACATTTTGTATCAGTTTTCTGTAGCGTTGCAAAGGTGACAACATTTTTTAATAGCTAAAACTTTGCATTTTATTAAAAGGCACCAGAAATTTAGAGTTGGGGGCCACAAGTAGATCTGTTTGCTGTTCTTATATCCTTTCTTTTGGCAGGGAAGATTATAAAGTACTACTTATTTTCAGTGCCATTTAATGAATCTAGTTATTGATACCATCACACAGGTCTACAAACATTTCAGTGGGTATGTGTATTAAAAAAACTTCAGTGACTTTTAGCACTTGGCAATAAGCACTTTTAGAGAAAGGGCCAGAGGAATAGACTGCTTGCACAGGCTGAATTTCCTCTGGAAGAGTTTACTATGTTCCATTAGGGAGTGGTTGATCTAATTGTATCGTGGCTTTTGCCCGGGGAGTGGCAGTTTCCCTTAAAGCCCTCTTCGTTTTTCCCACTTGCATTTCTTCCAGCTCAGTTCTTACAGATTAAATGTTGTCCCTGCTCTTGTGCAGCAATGTCTTGTTTTATTTTTAAGCTGTACTTAGAGCTCCCATTTTTTCACTCCATTGTCTGCGTTTTGACTTTCTCTTCTGCACTGTATGGCTTTGGTCTCAGTGCAAAGCTGTCCACTGTTGGGGTATCAGAACTCAAAGAATCCTAACAGCTTATGCTAAAAAAGAGTTCAAGGGAAGTTAAACCACAAACTGCAAACTTTAACTCAGCTTCTCTTTATTGCAATTTGAAATGAGACCTTCCTAGGCTACTGCACTTGTCTAGGAAGTGAGAGATCTCACTGCTGAACTCTTCTCAGGCTGAATATGGGACTAATACCTACTACACACTATGTGTGTTCTCCGAATACAAGGCTGTGGGATGACAAGCTTCAAATGTTTTTGCATTCCTCTCCCTGAATCTAAAGCATTTTGAAGCTAGGAAATCAGAAGGTGGGAGGTCAGGTAGGAAAAAAAAAAAGGAGAGAGGTCCTAGGTCATCTATAAATGCTCGTAGGAAGGACTTGTATGTTCATGTATGTATTTGAGATTTGTCTTTCTTCCCAGGCAAGAGTCTAGCCAGTAGAGTTTGCTCAACAGACAATGCTACTTTCTTTAACATCTCCCCTCCCCAATATTCTGCAATCTTGAATGAAATTGTTCTTCTATGTGTTATTATACAACGAGCATGAAATACTGACACTGGCAGAAGCTCAATAAGCCACGAGTTGGAGAGTCCTGACAGTGAGGTGGAGATGGAGGTCTGTTACTAATATCCATTGGCCCTAGACCTAGACTCTCCAAGGTTTGGGATATTCAATTTAGACATCTCATTTTGTAGTATTTGTTCCTTCCCAGCTTGGTGTAACACATGATGTGCAGTCAGATGCTTCTCTGTGTGTCTGCAGGACATCTAAAGCATCTGTCCACCATAATGCAGAGTGAGAAAGTTTCAAGATAACAGTTTGAGCTAATGACTTCTCACTTATAATCCTTGTCAGCCAATGAAACTCTTGTCAGTCCTAATAATTTTAAATATGCCTGGAAAATGTGAGAACTAGCATACACCTGCTTTAGGAAAGGAAATTAGCTTCTTTTAAAAAAATCCAACTAACCCCAAACATTTATTCAGTGTCAGGAGTAAGGAAAGGTTCTATAAATGTATTCATATATTTGGCATCCAGTAACACAATTCTTTTCTTAGACCATGGCCATTACATCCTTTAAAACACCTGGACTTTTTGTTGTATTCTGAATACAGCACGTTCAGCTAAACCCTAGTCAGGCCACATCTGTCTTTGAGATGCTTTAAATTCCAAAAAGGCTATTTTCAATGAAACAACAGACATATTGTGCACAGATTTGCAAATGCCTCACAAACCAGTCCCAGCTTTATCTCCATTCTGCAGCCATGCAGCGAAGTGTCAACGTTTGGATCAGCATCCCTATCCGTGAAATCCAGCCTGGATCTGAGCCCAATGAGCTACAACTAGAAGGGACACTTGTGAGATTATGGGTCCAAACATATCACTCTGAGCAGCTGGGGAGGAGTGGGGAGAAGCAGTGATGGGATTGACTTCTTTTATTCAGAAGAACTGCCAAAATGCACTGTAATTGCTGGTGGGTTTGGACATGGGGAACCAAGCAGAGCCATGCCAGAAACAGGCAGTTTCAGGCCTTGAAGATGGCTCATGTCGGCTCTTATCAATATAAACACAGCCCACCTGAAGGGACATTCAAGCATGGTGGGTAGGTCCTTCTCTCTGCAAAAGATACTGTAAAATGCCTAAGCTTTTCTTATTAATGCATCTCCAATTGCAAGCAAGTGCATTTCATACAAGAGTGAAAATGTTATGATGATCCTTCATTTCTTCTGCTGGAGCATACCTAGGGACTTTCGGGACCGAGTGATGGTGAATTCTGTAAGCAGCATGTGACTAAAACCACTACAATCACAGAGCTATTGACACAGGGGACAAAAATTTCCTCCTAGTGGCATTTCTTTTTGATGGTTCTAAGGCTGCAAGACATAACTGAGTATCATGGATAGCCTCCAGATATGAAGTTGGAATTTGCTACTTTTGTGTGAAACATTCCCAAACCATGAATCATCTGAGGTTTCCCTTCCTCACTGATGCCTGAGTACACCCTGTGTTACCTCGCAGGATGGGACCTCACAAAGCAACAGCAAGGGCAAGGAAAACGATGTTAACGTTTGTTCTTTCTAATTGACAAATTTATTAGGGACAGAAGTTAACCAATAAAGACCTTTTCTTTGGACTTCAGCCCTGGATTTTTATTCTGCCTGGCGGAGTGTTTCATTCTGTGTCATAATATATGTCCTCAGCTCTTCAACCCTTGACATTCGGGCTGATTAAGTCCCAGAAGGTCATTGGGAAACATAGCAGGAGCTTGTAACATATGGTGCTGATAAACATCTTGGCATCAGAGATAAGGAGCTGGTCAATGTAATCTTAGGAAGCTCAGGTTTTCTTGCCGTAAATATGTACAATGTAAAGCCTAATCCCTACACAGATTTAATTAGCTGTTAAATGTATCAGATTCGTGATGAAGGGTGTTCTGGTTAGGTAGATGTTATTCACTGACTGCCACCGGCTGGCTCAAATGTGAAGTATCTCTGACTTGCATCTTGTTTGAAGGACAGGTTATGGTGAATGATGGCTGCTCTGTAAGTTTTTGGGCAGGGGGAAAATGAATTCAATTTCCAGACCCAGCTGTAGTGTCAGACACAGCCTCTGGTGCCAGGTAAAGTGGCAGTGCCATGTGGTTTCCTAAGTCCTAGCCAAAAAAAAGCTTTCTTAAAAGGTGGAGTATATGAAATTAGGTTTAATTTTCTTTTCCAGGGGAGCTGAAGCTGTTTGGCACTCTACAGAGCAGTTTCTCTGGGCTCTATGCTGCTCTTTCTTTCAGTATAGTCATTCTAAGTGCTGTGATTAGCAATGGTTTCACAAAAACAAGTGGAAGTGGAGCTACTTTCAGTTTTATTTCTCTTGGTCTGTTTTCACACTGCAGTCAGAAGCATGATTGCAACACACTGTAGACATAAGGTAGTTTTCATCCTGCCAAGCTAAGCAGCAGTACCAGTGAGTGTTCAGCAGCCTGGACTTCTGCTTGGTGCAGCAAGCAAGTGGGGCACACAGCAAGCTCACTATCTGAATAACCTCTGTGTGAAGGCACACCTTCAGCTACAGTGCCTCCACATTTGGGAGCAACCAGAGGGATGCACGTTATGTCTGGTTACTGGAGTTTCTTGCAGTTCTGGGTGGACAGCACTAACCAACCCATGACTATACCTGTGTCATGCACTGCAGCAGCAAAGATTATCTGTCACATTTCATCTCTTTGGTTCCAGAATGTCATTCATACAATCTCTCCCCAGACTCAGTTGAGCAGGGGAGAGGAGCAAAAGGCTCAAAGCAAATTTTCATAATTGTGTATGTCTTTTCAAATATGCAGAGGTTCTTATACTGGAGAGTTGTGCTTTAGCACCAGGAACCAAGGAAGAGCAAAGTGTTCCTCATTAGGGACCTTTGGGTTACACTGTGGGATTGGAGGACCAGTGCTACTTACTGCTAGTTATGTAGAGGCTGCTTTATAGCACCTATTTCATGCAGAAATAGGGGCCCTTTATTCCTGGGAAGGATAATTCCTAAAGTTTTCTAGGGTTTTGTTTGCAGACTTGCAGAATGATCCATTTATTACTCTGTTCTCCATGTCCAGGCTATGGTTTCAGAGCTAATTGGTTGGGCAAGACATTGGAACCAGCAATGGACCCTTATTTTAATATCCTTTGAGAGATTTTCCACTTGCTTTTTGAACTCATGTGTAGCTCTTAGCACCTTCAGCATCCTGCAGCAAGGACATTTTGCATGTGGATTTTCACTTGATGGACCAAACTATTTTCCATTACACTGACCAAGTTTTCCCTACTAATTTCTCCAGGATATTTAGGATTTTGTGGACAACTATTCCCTTTCAAGCCAGCGTATTCCTAGCCTGTAGTAAAATCTGTTTGTATCTCCTCAAATCCATAAATAGGGCCCCTTGGTGAGAAGGTGACAGCTGCCTGGCACGATTCCCAAACAGGTCTCCACAAGACACCCAGATTCCATCAGAAGGCGTGGAACAGTCAGCAGAGGATCACATTTTGTCAACCAGTTCGCGTGACGGATGTACCGCAACATTGGCGAACATCAGTCAGTGTCAAGATCTGACTCTGCTGGCAACTTGTCAGCGATGCTATTTTTGCCTGGTGAAAGGTTTGCAGGGGTTGGGCTGGACGTGTCTCCTGTGTGCAGTGTCGCCCCGTTCCCAGGCTGTTTGCACTGGCTCCTGGCTGGCTGCAGGAAGGGATAAGATGCAGAAGGCAGAAGCTGTATGGCTGAAACACAGCACAAACAGGAGCACCATTTACCACCACGAACCAGCAGAACAGAGGGAAAGCAGGGCCTATCTTATCAGTTACTTACTGAGTTAAGACTCAGGGGTATAAAACCTCTCTTTAAACTCTGGGGAATACCCATAAATAGAGCTCTTAAGAGATAACTTCACCAGTGGAACTTTTTTGGTGCACTTCTGTGTAGTTTTATATTACAATCACAAAGACATCTTTATATTGTCTGATAAACTTCTTAAACTGGCAACAACTACTTAGCATTACAGTTTAGTTAAGTACTAAAACAGCAGGGAGCATGCAGCTAAAGCGATACAATTATTAATATATATTCAGTAATGCTCTCAGAACAATGGCTTTAGTCATTTCAAGCCTGCTCCCAGGCTAATGTTGTTAATTTTTCAGGAGGATTATTAAGTTTTATTAGCAATTTGCATCTCAGTATAATTATACAGCTATAAGAGAAATCAATATTGCATAATGTAGAGTCCCTTAATAGTTATACAGTTTGTTGAGTCTGTTATGGGGCCAGCTTTGAAACCAGATAAAGAGGAGTCTTTATAATTCTGCTGAAATTGGTCTTTGTATGATGAGATCGATGCCTTAGACATTGAAGAAAGGGTTGCAAAATATGTCCTCAGTCTTAAATTTTGCATTCAATTGACAGTTTTACAAGTGAACTGTAGAAAATAATTGCTGTATGCTTAGAAATCTTCCCCTCATTCTGACTCCTAAACATCATTAAAATTCCTGCTCGCTACATAGCTTTCAAGTAAATTAGTATATTCATATAAATATGTATTTTCAAATCACCATGCCATAAACATGTTTGTCACCTATTGCAAAAATTCACTGCTCTAAAGTGAAGAACTGTTTGCCACAGAAGTGTCTGTGACAGACTCCTCATCTGAATGGATTAAGTGCTTTTTATTTTTAATTATATGGCATTTTTGTATCTTTTTTTTAAAGTCCGTTTCCTTAGATGTGGGCATGTGACAGTTAATCAGAGCTTAAATATGATGGTAAAAATCCCAAGGTACATCTCAGGCAGCTTTCATTTCATGAGCTGTGCTTGCAATACACATACTTTCAGCCCAGCCCAGCATTTTTCTGACACTGACAAAAGT
Source organism: Acanthisitta chloris (assembly GCF_000695815.1). Taxonomy (NCBI): domain Eukaryota; kingdom Metazoa; phylum Chordata; class Aves; order Passeriformes; family Acanthisittidae; genus Acanthisitta; species Acanthisitta chloris. The sequence goes on along the minus strand of NW_008672310.1, from coordinate 110,013 downwards.
GGAAACATCACCAGGAGAAACTGCCCTAGCTTGGCTTAACCCTTACCCCATGCTGCATAGGGTTTTTTTGTGCCAGCAAAGGATAGACATGACTGAAAACAAATTGGGGTGGGGTTATTTGGCTGGTTGGTTGGTTGGTTGGTTGGTTGGTTGGTTTTCTCTGGTTACTTTGAACTCAACTCCCAGGATGCAGTTTGCTGAGCACCACAGTTACAAAGGGACGTAGCAGCTGCAGGAGGGAAAGCAGTATGGGTTGGCAGTGCTGGAGAGTCACAGGTTTGTTCCTTCCTCCAGCTAACACTGCTTGTGAAACTAAAACCATCGTGCCCTTTTCCCAAGGTAGCAGAGCCACGAAGCAGGAGAGTGACCACTGCTCCTGTCTAGGGCATTTT
>NW_008672310.1:105913-109385 GCF_000695815.1 Acanthisitta chloris | reverse complement strand
AGGGAAAAAACATTTTCTGTCTCTTCAAGCATAATAACTAGTGAACATCATCTGCAAATATATTAAGATAGTTTTCATCTCTGCTCTGTGAACCTGTGAAATACTTTTCTACAAGTTGTTAATATTTACATCAGTTCAGAAAACTGTGGAGCAAATTAATTGAAGAAGAAAGCATTCAGAGGTACTAAATATAAAAGATACCATCACAAGTTCAGGAAATCTCTGAGGTGCAAATCAAGGGAAACTGAGACAGGGTGTTTGGAAGAGGTTTTTTATGTGCTTATCTTGCTCTTCTACTGTCCCACTGTTGACTGCTAAAATTCCTAAAAGTCACCTTGGTATACTGTGATATGAACCCCCTGAAATCTTTCGAAGGGAACTTATAAACTCTTAATAGTTAACTAAAACATTGTCTTGATACATTAATTCTCTGCAAGTTTCAGTATTCAGGCTGCAGGTAAAGGACCATAAATTTGTGTTTTTCAACACACGCATAAACTGTTCTGCACTAAGCAGCACATAGGTTGGTAAAACAATTTCTGCTAAAATTGCTCTAAGTGGTCCTGAGCCCTTGGAAAATGAGAATCTAAGTACTGCAGCTTGCAGTTTGAGTTCAGTGATGCTTCAGTGCCACCGTGTACCAGCTGCAGTTTATACCTCATGAAGCAGCTTACTGAAGAGTCATGTAAACTCTGGGTGAGAGACTTTAGACCCTGATTCTCAGCCTTTTCACTGCAAATAAACAACACATTCCTGAAATTTCAAGTACACAGGCAGAATATCCTCAACTCCAGCAGGCTGATGACAAGTTGTGCAGAGGAAATCTACTATAGCCTCAGGAACTGATGGGTTTCCTACTCATTCACAACAGATTGACTAGTGCTAAATATATATATCCTGTATTTCCACACAGTCTTGGTGAAGAAGTCAACCTGTTTACTCTCGTTTAAGATGGAAAAAAACATAATGTGAATGTAAAGTGGTAGTTCATAAAGGAAAAGCTAAATCACATTTTTCTCACCAATCCATGCATCTAGCTTCAAGTTCACTGAATGCAACATCAGCCCATGCTCAACAATGCACAGGGAGGGAAAGCTCATTGACATCACTGGAATGCTTGTGTCATTAGTAATTTTACAAGGGAAAAAATTCCTGGAGACTAAAGCACGGCAATGTTAATCATGGACTTTCAGCAGCATGGTAATGCTGCTGAAAATCCATGATTTGTAAATGCTGTTTACTTTGGTGTCTTTGGATCTTGCCTTGTGGCATCAGCCTTTAAGAGATAGTTAGATATTCTGGCCTTGGGAAAATCCCCAGTAACAAAACATAGCTAGATACAGTGAGCTCAGTCCTGCAGCTGATGGTACTCATACATACACAGCTTCTCTGCAGATAAATAAATAACTGCCCTGAAACCTGGGCCAAAAAGCACTGTCAGGTTTGAAGCTTGGTATTTGGTGCAGATGAGCACCAAATACCTGGCAGTGCTGCTCCAGCTCTGCTAGCCCATGGACAGCATGTTGGTGAGAGATCTGGATCCAGGGGTGTACAAGTCACATGTGATTCATACAGGTAAGAGACCTTCACAGGACTGTAACACAGTGGTTAATCCTCCAACTTCTTCCAAGTCTTTCCCATAAGGCCTAAGAAACCGAATGGACAGCCTGATAAATCTGCCCTCCAGGAAATCCAGCTCTCTGTTTCAGCTTACACCTCACTATCTGTGTCCTTTTCCTGTGAGCTGCTGTCTCACTTTAAGTCTTCTCCCATATGAGAGGTATGATATGAGCTTGTAAACAAGCTGCTTCTGCAAATATCACTCTAAGTCTGGGGTGGGGCCCCACAAAATTTCAGAAACAACTAACTGTACTCCCCCTTTAAAAATACCTCAAAAGTTTAAGATTAGACCTTAGGTGTTAACTATTCAAATAGGAGGGGGTTTCTTGCTTGGCTTCACATACATACTGATACCTTAACATTTCAGTCTTTCTCCCCACTCCCATTAGAACAAGACTGTATAAACTTGGTCTAGCTTTCCTTAGTTATTGCTGTGGAAAGATGGAGATGCGAGCAATGCTGTGATTGGCATTGTCAAAGTAGGAGCTAATCAACCCATGGGAACAAATGTTTACCATTCTGCTAGGAAAGCAGTAGGGAAAACAAGTTACAGCTGCATTTCTCTCAACTCAGCCCTCTGCAGACAAGGGCATGTTAAAATAAGGCTCGTTAGAGGAAAAATATAGTATACATGAGATTGAAATAAAAGGGGAAAGCAGACAGGTCTGGTTTCTGAGCCTTGAACCAGCAAAACTGAGCTGGCTGTGGCTTCTGCTCTCATGGTCAGATTTCTTAGTGCCTAGTTAAGTCACAGACTCTGTTTAAAGTCTTTCCCCACCCCTGGACTGCATATAAAATAATAAAATGGAAAACTAATGGATTCAAATGGTTAGAGGACTAAAAAGTTCTTGCAGGAAGCAGGACAGGCAGACAGTGTGATCACATTAGAATGATATCCTGCCCTGGGCCTGCAAGAACCATCAGGGTGATGTTATGCAAAAAGTTAAATGCCATACATATCATGCCATAAATATTTAATTCTTTTTTTTAGAAAGTCCAGGGAAAACTTAAGCATTTTCTGTGAAGTTCACTGGATTTTTTCCCACATGTAAACCTCTTCCCTGTGATGAACATCATCCTGCAAAAGGAACTAGCTGAAATTCTGTCATCATTGAAATCCAGGAGTGTTTTTTATTTTAATCCAGCTGAGATTTTACTTGTTGCTTTCTGTGCAGGATCTCACAAACTGTGCATAGAAGAATCACCTTTCACTGATCTCACAGTTTCTGAAGCCCATGGGACAGTATCTGTGGAAAAAACCAACAAAGCTGATTAGACAACAATAACCTAGGCTTGTCCCTACAAAACAGCAGTCTCCTCCCAACACAGCTAAAGGAAGCAACAAGCCAGATGAGGAAGGTAAACTTGGGATCTGAAAGGAAAGAGTCCCTGGTATTTATAAAAGTCAGAGGTTCACACGGAAACTAAGTTACAGCACTGATTCTCTCCAATCTATTTCAGGACACACAGCCCTTTCTCAGCTATAGTATTCAACTCATTAGTGTTGGAATATTTATCCTGTTTTTAACTCTTTAAGTGGAAAACCTTGTACTGATTTGAAACTATATTGACAGCTAGAATCTATGAAGTGAATGCTGAACACTGAAATCCATTACATGAATAAAAAGAAACAGAGAGAAAAACCAAACTGCAGCTTCAGTATGTGAACTGTAAGCAATGGAGCCATTTGACCCATCATGGTCTTCTATGATGAATACACCCACAGCATGGAAAAATAGAAAGGGAAATTGCCTGCAGCAGGCACTGTGATGAAGTACAAAGGATGCTGATGCATGCAGTATAGGCTGCATTTAATGCTTTCTCACAGGAACATGGGGTAACTCTGGGAAGG
>NW_008672310.1:66088-105892 GCF_000695815.1 Acanthisitta chloris | reverse complement strand
TGCTGAAGCAGGTCCAGCTCTGAGATTAGAAGAAAGTACACTTTACCACCACCTTCAGGTCATTGATAAAGATGTTAAACACAAGAGGTTCCAAGATACACTGCTGTGGTACCCCACTTGTTACCAGTTTCTAGGTGGAGGATGACCTATCAACCCTCAAAGCCTGATTATCTTGTTATCCACCCATCTGGAATGCAGACTCCTAATTTAGGACACAAGAACATTGTGAGCCCCCAAAGCCTCACTAAAGGCTCAAGGTAAATGACATCCACTACTCTCACCTCACTTGCAAAGTCAATTATTTTAGCACAGAAGACACTCAGGTTGGTCAGGCATGACTCAGCATTTGTAAGTCCATGCTAACTGATACCAATCACCTTCATTCCCTTATATGCCCAGAAATACATCTTGAGAGTACTTGTTTAAAATTTTTCCCAGGGACCAAAGAGAGACTGACTAGTCTGCAGTGCCCTGGATTGTCCTTTTGGCCTTTTTTGACCATTTGCTTTTCTCCAGCCATTAGAGAGAGGCCTCCCTCAATTTCCATGAATTTTCAAATATCATAGAGAGGGACCTTGCAGTGACAGCAGCCAGTTCTTCCAGCACCTCCAGATGCAGCCCACCTGGTCTCTTGATGTGACCATGTTTTATTTGGCAAATATTTGTGTTCTCTAGATATTAGTTGGCAGTACTAGCAACCTGTAGTAACAGTAATAGTACCGAGAAACTGCTAAATAGAATGCTAGAACTAGAAAACCATACACAAAAGGATTTTCACTGTGGCAGAAGGTGAGTGAGGATAGCTTTCTTTATCATCAGAGAAGTTAAACTAAAGCAAAAGTTGATCTCATCATCTGTTCCTCCCAATTAAGCAGAAGTCCACTGTCAAGGCTTCACAATGTACTGGCTCCACATCTTAACCAAAAGCTTTTTCACATGTTTTCACCTCATTTAGTGGTTTGGGTGACACTGCAATACTTATCTCTATTAAACACAGTTGTGGTTGTGAAATTGTCCATTGGAATTTCAAAAAGTGCATCTTCCTGACACCATGTGAGGACAACATCTATGCAGAATCTTTTAGATAAGTCAGCTGCCTTTGACATTCATCTCAGTGGACTGTGGCTGCAACTTCTGGGGTGACCAGAGTCACTTCAATCCTTTAACGACAGAAAGCCATGGAAGTATTTTGAGGTAGTTGATCATCAGTGCTGTGAGCTCTTCTGGGGGCTATAGCAGGGGCCTAATCTCTTACATTTTCTATTCAATATGTCTGTATGATACTAGATGAGAAACAAAGGCTCTAACTGTGATGATTAATAGATGTCAAACAGCAAGGTCAAAGGTTCGAACTATAAATGATACCTGACAATCTTTTGTTCCTGTCCAGGTGATACATTGAATGAAGGAGTCAATCCTTTCATTTAGAATTGATTCAATACTAAAACCTAAAAAAGAGCTAGATGTCTCAATCCACAGAAGATGAGATATGCCCACATATTTACATATGCCTACATATCTACAGCAGGGATAAGTGGGAAATAATGGGGGGATGTCATAATGAAGGCATATAGCCATTTATAACCCAAGTGTAAAATGTCTCCAGTTTCTGAATGATTCAGGTAGCAGCTCAGAACAAAACTGCTCTTTCCATCCATAAATGACTGCAACAATGCTGGATTATTCATCAGTCACTTGCACTAATGATGATTCCTGCTTGGATTGTCTGCACGGAAAGACTGGACTCTGCACTGTTCTCACCTTGACTTTTGTGAGCTTTCTGCTGCAGTCAGAGCAGAAAGCAGCAGCCAGCCCAGCCAGAGCCATTGTTACATCCTTATGTACATTAACCCATTACATAGACCCTATTGCCTTTGAGGTACTGAGAGGAAGACCACTGTATGCAATTTCATATGCAGCTCCTTGGAAAGTCCAGAACAAGTGTCTGGATCCTCAGAAATACTAGGGCTTCCACATGCAGTTGAGATCCACAGAATATTGTTCTTGACTGTAGGTGTTTCCATATCACTGTTAAACCAAGCCCCTCTCCTTGCCCAGACCTTTCCTAAGACTTGTTGATATAAGTCTTTCGCTTTTCTCAACAAATTGGTTTGAACTTTCTAACCTCAAAGGTTAAGCCTGCTACTCAGTGAGTAACTCATATTATCTGCCTTTATAAACTGGAAGAAGGTCTGTGTCATCCCAGCTGTAGATGTTTGCTCTACTCCTGGCAGAATTTTAAAATTGCAGGTTACACCTGTTTATCATCTGGAATGAGAAAAGCAATGTGACTCCCTCTGTAGCAGCACCATGTTTATCTGACAGCTCAAGCTCAGGATCATGAGATCCTCAGGAGACCATGTTTCAACTTGGTATCCTGATTTGTGGCCTCTAATTGTTTGTTTTGAAAACAGAACTGTCACCAGCATCCCTTGAAAACAGAGCTCTGGGCTTTAACTATGTTGTAGCAGTCACTTGATATCACTGCTAAAATGAGAGAGCATGTTGGTGTTAATTGAGGTCAGCATCAGATGTGTTTTATTGGCTTCTGATTGCTACCATTACAACCATTATTACTACTACTTACTTTTCTATAACCTACTTGCTCATCCATTAGGTAGTATATCAGTTAAGCAGATTTCTTCCCATCATAATGAACGGCAAATGAGGGATAATAAGAAAGTCAGCTTCTGCTCCTTGAGATTAAAGGAAATGTTGTCATTTGAGCAGCATCATATCAAGCTAATAGTGCTGAAAGAAATAGTATGGCATTTCCCTTCTTTTAAAGAAAAAACAAAGGGAAACAGGGAAAGAAAGGATTATGTACTTAAATCAGTTCTACAACTTCAAAACCACAATTCCAAAAAGGAATGAAAGAGGGGAGCACTTGTCAGCACTATCACCTGGAGTAATCATGGCTTCTGGTCTAAAGATAAACACTTTTCTCTGCTTTGACTTTGGGAAGACTTCCTAGTTTCTGGATGCCTGGAAATGAACACAGGGCACATAATTCACAAGTAGATTCAGGTGTGGCTGTGTCACAGGGAATTTGATATTTAAGTGGCATGATGTGTTGGACAGAAATTCTGGGGACTGTTATACAATTCCAGGCTGGCTCAAGCAAGCTCCTGAGATGGTGGAGGTATGAGCTAGAATGGGCCAACGGGAGCCTTCAACAAAGACCTAAAAGCACTGAGATGTCCTGGTCCAACAACCCTGCACATCAACACAGGCTAGGACCAGTTTTACAGAAAAATGGAGACCTACTGGATGAGAAGCTGAACACAAGCCAGCAGTGAAGAAATGCTGAGGGAGAAGGGTTTGTTTATCCTGTGGAAGCAAAGGCTGCAGAGCATCTAATTGCTTTCTTTGGCTACAAGTTGGGGCATACCTTCTTGGAGGTACGGTCTGAAAGGATAAGAGGAAATGGTCACAGTTAAGAGCAAGGAAAATTTCAGATGGGTATAAAGAAAAACTTTTTAGCATAAACACCGTAGCAGGTTGCTTGGAAAAATAACCTTGCAGATTTTTCAGATTTGGTGGAGGCAAGGCCCTGAATAATCTGATCTAACTTTGAGGTTGGCCCTGGTTTGATGGAGTATATGACACCCAGAACTCCCTCCAGTCCTAAATTATTCTATGACTCAAAGTGCTAGGTTGTACTGGGGAAATATTTCCACAGAAGGGTTTCCATAGAATAATCCTGCCCTAGTAAAAATGAAACTATTTCATAGGACCATGTGACATAAAACTTTAAAAAATTTTCAGAAGCACTTTTGAACAACTCCAAACTGAAAGAGAAAATATTTTTTCCAGTTGTTACATTATCTGTATACAATTTTTACAAATTCACTATATAAATCTATACATACTCGTATATCTTCTATTGTAACATTGAACTACTGTGAAAAGGAAAAATTGTTATATTATCAAATAGGTCTGGCTGATATTTCCAAAATTACACTATTTGGAATACTTTCTGCAAAAAATTCACATACTTTTAGTTGTTTTCTGAGAAAGAAAAGTTGTATTTACCTTAAAAGGGGCAGATAGAAATTCTATCATCTATAAATCATACACTAACTCACAAAAGTGATGAAATGTATCACACCAAGTACATCCTAATGGTATGTTGCCTCATGGAGAAGACACCCATGGTTTTGTTCAAGAAAGAAACTATGCTATCAGTTGTTGTTTTCAATTCTGATCTCTGTATCAACTGTGTGATAAAAGGTATGTACAGCCAGATGAAGACAGGGAGTCTTTTTCTGCTTCCTGATTCAGAAACTATGCCACATCCCCTTTCCAAAGCATCTGGTGAGTTTCTCCAAAGAAATAGGATCTTCTTTTTGCATCAGCTGTTGATGACCCAGAAGTCTGTCCTTAAAGGGAATGATGCCCTTTGTAAGTAGTTTAGAGTGTTTCTCAACTGCATTCCTTACTAGGAAAAACACATGATTTCTTCTCTTTCTGCTCCTGTTAGCTTTCATTATCTGATCATCTGGTTTTGTTTTCGTTTTCCTAAGTCAAGTTCCTGTGGTGCTTTTACTCTTAGTGGTAATTTTGATTTATTTCGATTTATTCTTTCAAGATTTTACGAGGGAGTATAAAAAGAGGCAAGTTTTGCAATAAACCAATTCAAATTTACAGGGTCATAAAGGAGTTGGAAATCTTGCTTCAGCATTCCCTTTTCTGTCCTTGGTGAGGCTGAGAAGTCATCAACTGTGGGCTCAGGGATGGAGACAACTGGGAAAATGATGTCCTTCACCTCCTGGATGAAGTGAGAACAGGTAAAGATTAGTAGGCAGGCTAGCAGATATGTTCCTGTCCAGCTGGTCCTACTACCCAGAGACACTGAAGGAGTGCAGTAAAAAGGAGCCAAAAATAAGTGGGTTGAAGAATGCCTTGTTGCATTGGGGAAGCTGAATGTTATAGTTAGATCAATCCTGGGAAGAGATCAGGCTTGGGAAGTGATAAAAAAGTGTAAGAGTGCCTTCTTACTCTGTCCTCCATCCATTTTGGTAGCTGGAAATCCTCGTTTTCCTTTGACTTTACTATATTTCCACACAGCACTTGTAGCAAGTTAACTGAGAAGTGTGACCAGGATGGAGCTCACTCTGGTTGGTCAGGGCTTTACATCCTAACCTGCAGAGACAAGGCCCAGAGGCTGAGCCATGTCCAAGCACATAAAGGAAAAAAGTTCATAGACTTGCACATGGATAAGCTAATTTTACCATCACCATTTGGATGTCATCAGCACTCACCTCATCTGTCCTGGAATTAAGCTGCATGCTTTTAAAATAAGACATTTTAAAATAAGACATTGTGTTTACCTGGTTCATGAGATGGCTGGCAATGCCCTAATCTTGAGATGTAATATTTTCATTGGAAATAAAAGGTGGTTGACTAGTAAATATTTGTAATTAATGGCAATAAACCAGTGATTAATTCATAGAAAAACTGAGCCTAACTGAAGAATGGTACCTTAAACAAGGGTTGAAAGGCCCTTGGAAGAAGAAAATCATCATTCATCTTCACACATCTTTTTATTGAAGGGATGACCTTTCAGAAGGAAAACAACCTCAGCATACAAACCCCTTTGGCCAATGTTTATCCAAGGCAAAACACCAGGGCACAACTTAGGTGTGTATAAACAGTTAATTTCATGGGGAATTAGTCTGAATTCAAGGGATCAACAGGGCAGCAAGACACAATGTGCTTCAAGCTGCCGCTGAAACTCAGAGTGCCTACGATAAGAGTTGTATTAGAATTTTAATGCTACTCAAAATATTTATTTTTGAAATAATTTTTCTGCTGTGCTATTAAGATTTTACCTGCAACAACACTCAGCAAGAGCTGAGGTAACAGTAAAAATGAAAAAATCCAGAAGGTGTATTTGGGCAGACTCCTGCGGAGCTTTGTGTGAGGGTTTGAAAAGGTCCTCCCCTGATTTTACAGGAGGGAAAATGAAGTGCAGAGGTTAGAAACAAAGGCTGAGCACACAGTTGTTCTGGCAGCCAAGCCCTGTGCTAGTGCCCATGCCACTTCCAGAGCTAGACATGTCTCAGTGACTGAGTGAAAAGACTTGCACACACCAAAATTCTCAGCATCTTTATCAGCATTTCCAAACCGTCAGGTTTTGTAAACTGAAGAGTACTAGGACCCACCATCGTCTTCAGTGTTGAAAACAATCTGCACTGCAGAAAAAGCTGCATGAGAAACGTCTTCCTGCTTTACATGGGAATCTTACTGGAAGCAGAGGAAGCTGCAACTGTCTAATGGCCAGAGGAAAACTCAGAAAACTCACTTTCTTACCTTGGAAAACGTGAGAGAAGGACTTGAGCAGAAACTGAAAGAGAAAAAACATTTAAGTAATACTAGAATCACTTTTTTAAATGAAATTTTAAAGAAAACCTTATATTAAAAGAAAATCTGTGCCCCTTTTAGGGAAAAATATCTCTAGTTTTTAGTCTTCCTGCCAAGAAAACTACAACCACATTAATAACATTTGTACCATTTGGTGGGGGCTTTTTTTTTTTCAAAGAAGTTTATTTAAGATATAATCAATAGACAAAATTATGTCTGAAGGGACATAAATTTTAAAAGCCTATTTGCTATATTCACCTTTTCAGAGTAACAGGAAAACTTGATAAGAATTGAAGTGAAAAGCTTCCCCCAGCTACTCTTTTTTCACTTGTAAGTTTGGGAACTTGGGAACAAAATCAGAAGAAAGAATATGCAATGCAATTTCTCAGCCTTTGTGCAGATGTGTGTTTTAAACTGGCATATATAGCCTGTAGATATATTTAATGGTTTATTCCTTTCTGAAAATATGTATCGTTTCCAGCAATATTCCTTGTCCGGAATTCTTCTGGAACTGACCACCTTTTCAGAAGAACATTTATTTTCCTGGACATTAAGCCAGAGGAATATTTGTCTTGTTCCTACTTGCTTTTTTAAGGCTAAGGTGCTTCTCTGGGGGCTCTGAAGTTAGACTGTGTCATCATGGCCCGTAACATTATATTTTGAATAGAAATATATTACCTAAAAATTAATATAAAAGAATCAAAATGCAGTATAAATTTTGCAGTATAAATTTCCTATTTCAGGTACATAGAAAATAAAACTAGGAGCTGACAGGCTCTGTTTCTGTCTGATATGGCATTTAACATTGAAAAAGCTAAGTCAACAGGGTTGTTACTTCCAGGAAGAAATCTATTTTTAATATTACAAATGCTTTCCTGTTTTCTTTTATCCAAGATTTCTTCAGCACATATAAAATTCAAGGGTTTAAGCTTTTTTTTTTCCCTTGGCCGTGGTATGCAATCATAGAGAGAGATCAACATTTGCTATTTATTTTAAGAAAGCCTCTGCACTATATCAACTGAGCAGAGCAACATTGATAGGGCTTATGGTTCACAAATGTCACCTTTGTCCTAGGTGAAAAGCTACTGCTGCTAGAAAGCTCATGCACTGTGTGTGTGTCTAGTGTACGTGGGATACATGTTCTGAGACTGAGAGCAGTCAGGATATCTACTGATCTGCAATTAGATTATCCATGTTTTTATTTTTGGTTCTTATTGAATTGGAAGCAAAGTCAGCTCAGAAAGAAACCATCAAATGACTCCAACTGAGATCAGTGATAAACAATGGTTTGTTTTTTTCACACAGCAAAAAGCAGAGTAAACACAGCCCAGGTTTGCTGTGGTGATGATGCTTGTAATACAGCAAGAACATCCTTTTCAATTTCTAGTCCAGACTGCTGCAACTGGCAGAGAGCAGAATGTGTTAGAGAGACTTTACACAGGCTTTACTTTACCAATTTCTGTGGCAGCTGCAGCACAGTCTGGGGGTACCAGGGGAGCAAAGAGGAGGGGTATGTGTACAGCAGATACTCATATAGGTGGTTGGCTGATGTGTGGGGTCCTGCAGACTTGGAGGAAAATCCAGTGATGGAGCTGATTGCCTATGTTGGATAGTGAATATCTATCTACTACAAAACCACATTCCTTGTGATAACTCAGCAAGAGCTTCAGCCAGTAAAGCCAGTCAAGATGCTGGTGTCAGGATGCAACTTGGTAGTTCCCTGATTTTGCTTTGCAAGGTCCCTTTCTCAGTGAGCAGATGCTATAATACTTCTTGAGAGTTGTTAACTGGTGTTGCTGAAAATTGCTCAGACATTGCACAAACCACTTTTAAAAATAATCTTCATGTTTGGATTTGTCAGTGTGTTATACTACTCCTGTTCTTTATTTCAAATTCAGAAGCTGTAATGCTGTCCAATTGATGTTTGAGTGCACATCTTCACTGAATAATGGTTTTCAGCCCTGGTCAGAATCCCTCAGTCTCCAGAAGATCTTACAAGTCTTGTCTTATGACTACACTGTTTTCTATTCTTATGCATTGTGTACTCAGTAGAGAAAAGCCTACAAGTGTTATTTATGCATTCATACTTAACCAATAAGATGATTTTCATACACTCAGATGCTTCCCCTTTTGCTTAGTGTCCACTTCAGAGAGTGATCTGTATTTGTGATGCTCCATCCTCTTCTGCCTTGTAATAATGTCTTTATTCTTGAAACAGAATTGTTGCCCGTTGCAAACTGAGGTTTTTTTCTGGTTCTTCATGATTTGCCATGACTCATACCAGAACTGATGATTCTCATCAAGACACAGAGCTGGAGTTACTAGGCTCATAGTGATCTGCACCCATCTTCCTTGCTCTCACCTGCTTCCTCTCCTGATGCACTACTGCAACAAAAAATGTCAGTAATATGGCAAATTCCAGAGCCATTCACAGTCATCTGGCATCCATCCACTGACCTTGGTCAACAAACTGAAGACCAGCTGAAAACCTATGTGTTGGTTCATTGCCAGTTTATCCTGGAAATCCTTAGTAGCTTTCTTATCCGCTATGAAGACGTGACTTTGGTGGTCCTTCAGAAACTCAGATAGAGTCATCAATTTCCCTCCCAACCCTAAGCCTCCATGCCTTTGTCTTCACTCTCAGCTATTTCCCTGGGTTGTTCGCATTTCTGGCTGTCTCCAAGGCACAAACTGAAAGTCTGTCCACAATCCAGGTGTCTCAGACTGTTCTGTGATACCATGAGGGAAGCATCATTCATGAAGGGGCATTGACAGGCATGCCTGCTTCTGTTAATCTTCTAAAAATAACAATGAATAAAGTTTAGCAGATTTTACATCTTCAGGAATGACCTAGATGATTGAGCAGAGGGCACACTCAGCAAGTTTGCAGGCACTACTAATCAGGAGGAGTGGTTAATACACCCCAAGATTATGCTGCCATGCAGAAGAACCTGGACAGGCCAGAAGAACAGACTGGCAGGATCTTCATGAAGTTCCACAAGAGGAAATGTAGAGACCTGCATCTGGGGAAGAGTAACCCCAGGCACCAGTATAGGCTAGGGAAGAAAAGGTCTAGAAATCAGTTCTGCAGAGATGGCCTTGAGAGTCCTGGAGGACACCAAGTTGAAAATGAGATAGGAATGTTCCCCTGAGCCAAGAAGTTCAACAACCTTCTGGACTGCACTGAGAAGACTGTCTCCATCAGGTCTTTCCCCTCTACTCATCATGGGTAAGACAGATCTGGAGTGCTATGTTCAGTTCTGGGCTCTCCAGTTCAAAAAGCACATGGACATACTGGAGTGAGTCTGGCAAAGAGCCACAAAAGCAATTAAGGAACTAGAGCATCTCTCCTATGAGGAAAACTGAGAGAGCTGAGACTCTTCATTCAGACTGGAAAAAAGAACTCACAGGGGATCTCAGCTATGTGTAAACATAGCTGACAGGAAGGAGTGAAGAAGAGGGAGTACCCAGTGGTACCCAGTGGGCAGTGAACACAAACTGAAGCACAGGAAGCACTTTTTTATTGTGAGGGTGACTGAGCACTGGCACAGGTTGCCCAGAGAGGCTCTGGAGTCTCCATCTTTGGAGATATTCAGACCCTGACTGAAGATGGCTGTGAGCAACATATCCTGAGCAGAGGAGTTAGATTGGGTGGTCTGCAGAGCTCCATGCCAGCCTTGCCAATCCTGTGATTCTGTGATCTTTGCAGCATCTGAACTGGAATGATTCAGTCTTTCCCCTTTCCATGATTAGAAACAGATTAAATACCAGTCATAATAATAATAAAACTGACCCGATCCTTTATTCTCATGGATGACTTCTAGAATATCCTACAAAACCTCTGGTTTGTTTTGGGAAATACTTGTGTTTGTTTCTTACGTCCTTGTAGGAGATAATTTCTACTAGCAAGAGCCAAGCTGGGCAGAAGTTTCCTAGTGCTGCTGTATTTTTAGTCTATGTCAGGCAGGCTGCTGTCCTTGCTTTTCCAAATTGTAGAGTGTTGCAACTGGGATTCCTATTTCTCCAAGACGTTGTTGATTTTATTCATGCTTTAAAAAAGCATCCCAGGTGAAATACCTTTCCCGTGCTACTTTTTGTGAAGCCTTAAAATTCTGTTTGAAACTCTGCTAAATTGATTCTTCTTTAAATTCATACCTCATGGACCAATTTGAAGGTATGTGAGAATCTCTACTATTTGTTCATTCTTGGTTCAAGAGGACCACAAAGTCCTGTTACTTTTCCACAATAAACCAGTCACAGTTCTTGACACTAGCTCATACTAGATGAAGCTAAGGACTTCCCAGGAAGATAAAGTCAGGGAATGGAGTCAGGTATCAGATGTAATCTTGGTTTCTCTCAGACATACATTGACCGTTTTTCTTACATTTTCCCCAATTCAAACAGGAATGAGATTAGGTCTTGTATCCAGAAGTCCTTACTAAAGCATACAACTGCTCCAGTCAACTTAACTTCTTCTGAGGACAGTGGTATGAAACTTCAGTGTTTACTAATCCTGTATCTTTATTATTAGTACCTCCTTTTCTCCCAATACAGGCAGTCCTTGGCATTGCTAGGTCACTTCCTAGGACAAACAAACAGGATGTGAGCCATAGAAATAGGTGAATACTTTGGTTAAACCCTTCTGTGGACTCCTGTTTTGCTAGTGGCTGCTTTTACCTGACTGACTGAGTTCAATGGCTTCTTAATGTTTTTGTTCAGTAAAATTAGACCAAATTTAGGGAGGTAATCCAACATACACTAAGGTTTACTTCGCTATTATGGACCTGGGTTTGGCAGACTCTGGACTTAGTAAGACTCAGATGTCACAAGTAATGCTCAATTCCTCAGATCTCACCTCTTTGGATAGTACCTGGCAGTCCCCAGAGAGGCTGCACTTTCAAACAGGAAATCACTAACGACTAGATATCCAAAGCACTAATGATTAGCACAGATACACCCCAAGCAAAAATACACCAAAATGTCAATTATTAAGCAATAATATGGACTTTTTTTCTTTTCACTGCTTGGGAACTCCAACTGTAGAAGTAACCCAAGGTTCACACTACTGACACCCTAAACTGCAAAGATGTAGGCACTCACCAAAGCCACTGAACACAAAATACTGCTCTGCACTGGCTTTTGCAAACAAGATTCTGTGACTGATGTTCTCTGCTCTATGCCTTAATTTTTAATTCCTTCACTTTCATTATGTGCAAGTAGTGATTTTTCCATTTTATTTTTAAAGGTACAGGGAAAAAAAGAAAAGCAGCATGAAGTGACAAGTGACCACTGGGCAGGAAATGAATCACACTGGCTTTGAGCGTGCTAACTACAGATACTGCAAATATACAGAGCCACTTTGAAAACTTTCCAAGGACAATGCTCTGTTAAAACTATAACATGTATTCTGGGGACCTGGATGTATTATTACACAACTCTTTGAAAACAAAAAACAAATGAAGCACACAGTAAAAAACCCTGGAGATGTGTTTAGATGGGAACTTTTTCGAATGGGCTGACATCTACTCCTCTCAAACAGCACTCCATATACAGATGTCTGTTCTCCTTTCTAGGGTGGACTCCGCAGACTACTGAATGAATCAGGTTAATTCTTGCCAGAGAAGTGTCTTTTTACCCTGCACATCAGTATCATCTTCAAAGAATATTGCAATAACTTGTTGACATATTTTGTCAGAGAATATGTGACTTTTTTTTTCCCAAAAGGAGGAGTAAGGGGATTTTGGATGCCCTCCTGTGACACAGCATTTTTCAAATGTGCCTCTGTTCATTTGCCATCATATTTACATTTTATGTACTATTTCCAGTTTGATTTGCTTGATTGGATCCCATTTGTTCAAGAGGGGTGAAGATACGTAATTAAAATCAAAAGTTTCTCAGAAACTTTTGGGTTTCCTCTACTCCTACATTCTAATCAGGACAGAATATTTAAAGAAAAACTGCAAGTTATGGGCAAAACCTAACTCATCCTTTTTAATTCAGTTTCAGTGATGGGAAACACCACTAGTTTGGATAGGATCTATTACTTCCCAACATTTTACACCATGGCATTAGTAGAGATGGTGTTTATTTCATTACCTTTTTAGGTATGTGCAGCAGATTATCTAAAAGTCGAAGAAAATATTGACCTTCTTTTGGAGACTTCTTCATTGAGACTCCTGTTTGAGCTGCCCAGATCTGACCTGGATAATAGGTGACTCAACCAGGGGATAAAAAACCACAACAAAGTAAAACATCTGCGGTTCATTTTGAAAACATAATAACAAACAATATCAAGTGTGAAAGTTCATGCTTTATTTGAACTAGCTTGGGCCAAACTTGCTCTGTTTCTTTTCCCTCAAATTATGGCACAGAATGAGGTTTGTCACAGCCATTTGGCCTCCAGCTGGACCTGCAGCTGGATGAGTTCTCAAATGCAGAGCTGCTGGAGAGCTGTTACTTGAAAAAAGCCCAAGGGAGGAAAAAAACCAGTAAGTAACAGATGTTACATACTCAAAAGAAGTTTTTAAACTAAGATATTTTGACCATGTTTCAGACTAAGTATGACAGCAAGATTAGGGGGTGTGCAGGATTGGTTGCTAGTCCAGGCTGTGGGAGAGGTTCCCTTCCCCATTAGGCAGAATGTTCCACCATCACAGAGTGAGGAGCACAGGGTACTGTGCAGCCTGGGCAGGGATGGCAAACCCACCATCATACACACAGCTCAGGTTCTAGGTCAAATATTGTAACCTCTATCCAGCTAGCACTCTTGGCTGCTGTGCAACGGCTACGATGCCTCAAGGACCTTCTATGACTCCTTTGTAAACAGCTTGGCTTTACTACTCAGCTGGAGAGGGTCATTACTTCACTGTAATTATTTGATACATGTATGGGAACCTCGAGTTTCGCTGAGTGGTATTTGCATGGAGTCTGATACTTCATGCACGGCCAATGCCAGAAGAGATACACCCGTGCAGGTGGGATGTGACATGCCATCTGCCTCTGGGTGCTGCTGAGGTGCTCCCTCTCACCCACAGCATCCCTTGGCACAGCCCAGACAAGCAAGGATCTGTCATGCAGCATGTTAACCTCCACTCTTGCTGCATGGCCATTTCTTGCTCTGAGAGTGCTCCTGCCTTGGCAGTTCCCAGAAGGGATTCACCACTCATCTGAAGTCCACAACAGGTGGAGAATTCACCTGATAATTGCCCTCGATCAAACAGTGTGATCAGATACATATGACTTTGGCTTCCAGCTGCCAGCTCTTTCTATGTCTTTGGACCTTAATTTTTTCTCTTTGTGAAGGTAAATTAAGCACAATCAAACCACCTTTCATTTTGCTATTCTTGTTCTTTCACTGCAATGCTCTTCTGCATTTTCTCCTACACTGCAATGTCCCTCATAAAATGTGAACACAGATCTGTACATGGTCTGCATTATCTCTGCTTTACATAGAGAAGAATAGTCCTCCAGTGCTTCTCCCTTGCATATGCCTTCATAGTTCACAATAAATCCCAATGGTTTCTACAGATCAGCATTATTTTTTGTGCACAAAAATTTCTATGGTATTCCAGGGTACTGAACCACCTGAGCTCAAGGCAGTAAAGCAGGGTCTTTCCTTCATCTTATCTGTTAGGTTGTGTTCAGCCCATAATAAAAAGGCACTAGCTTCAATCTGATGATGTTGATAAGAAAACAGGCTTGTGTAAGGTTTTTAGATGTAGGGATTGGGTCTTAAGCTAACTAAAACACTCCTAGAAATGTAAAACTAAAGATTATTTCTTGAAATATAGTAATCTTGACAGACCCAGAAAGAAGCACTTAGTGCTGTATATAAGACTGTAATGGGATTTAGGAGTAAACCTGGATATTTATTAACCAATGTAGTCTTTGAGTAACAGAGCAGAGGTTATTAGTTCAAATCTCATCTTCCAACAGAGCATAAGTGTGCTGGTTTGGACTGAAGTAGAGTTAAACCACGACAATGCATTATAGGCACATTGAGGCACTCTCAGTGTGAGTGGGATTTCCATACTGATAATGCAAAAGGAGATGACTGATAGAAGGAATGCACACAAGCAGCTACTAAAGAGAATCATCTGACACTGAGAGGGGACTAAGTGAAACTAGATCTCTGCTGTGCCTAAACCCATGTGTACGATGCAAACACACATGAATTTGACTACGTATACTCAAATATACATACTCATATGTATGAAGAAGACTCTGGAGAAGTCATAACAGTCTCATACCATTGCACACATTGATTTCCTGCCCAGCTTTGTGCAGCCTCCAGTGCCTTCTGCCCTCTCAGAAACTCCTTTTTCATACAGATAGCTCCTGGACTTTTATTTCACATTTCTTCACTCTGATACACAGCATCAGAGCTCTTTTTAATTAAGTCATCACTAATAGATACTGCAGAATGCAATAGGTAACTAAGTGAAACTCTACCTGGATATGGTAATCATAGAGATTTTAAACTTCACAGTCTGAAGGAATGTTTCTCTCTCAACCAGATGCCTAAGGAGTGCAATGAGAAAACCTTGATTTGTACATCACAATGTAAAAAATAAATTCAGGGACCACTCACACAATTGATTTGTGTTATTTGCAAATATTTGCATTAGGAGCATTAATGAATTTCTGAAAAAGAAGCTGTTTATGCAAGCCTGAGTAATTCCTGTTCATAGCATAGAGACAGAAAAGTAGATAAGGCCCTGAAAATGAGAAAATTGAGAATTGATATGATGCACCAAGAGACAGGAAACCAGTGACAGTTTTCAGAGTGAGATGACAAAGGAAGAACAGCAGAAAAGGATGGTGAACTTCCCTAGCAGCAGTGGTTTGAATAAATTGATAAAGGTGTAGTTCCCTACCAGCAGACCAACAAAATTACAGAAATATAACTGGAAAGTGACTAAAATCTGTGGAAGTTTTAGTAGCTTAATATAGCATGATAAAATAAGAGGAACAGACTGTGCTAAGTGAAACCAAACTCTTCCAAAACTGCATTCCCTTCATGCTAATGCTTTTTGTCAGCACTGATGCTCAAGCACATAATCTCGAAAGCTCTGACTTCAGTGGATCTTCTTCTACCTCTCTGACATAAGTAAAAAACATGCCTCCCCCAATGTATTTTTTTTCAATTAATACGTTTATTTATGGAGTCACATTGTTTCTTGATGAAAAATTTTGTATCAAAGCCAGGTTATTAAAGTTCCCCAAAACTGCATTCAGATCTCCTGGTGTTCTTGTACCACTCACTGCTTGCTTACTGTCCTTCTGAAAAACTGGTCGTACCTGACCTGATTCTTACTAGAATGTTTCAATCTGCCAGTTCTGTATGGACCATGCTATAAGATCCACATGGTCATAAAATCATAGCATGGTTCGGATTGGAAAGGACTTTAAAAATCCTCTGGTTCCAACCCCACTGCCATAAGCAGGGACACCTGCCACTAGACCAGGTTACTCTTCCCTTGAACACTTCCAGGCATGAAGCATCCACAGCTTCTCTGGGCGACTATAATGTCCCTATAAAATCCCTTAATCCTGATCTCAGCAGGCTCTCAGTTGGCCCCTCATCTATCCCCAGGCTTCTCTACTCAGCAGGCTCTCAGTTGGCCCCTCATCCATCCCCAGGCTTCTCTATGCACTCCAGCTGGTCATTGACATAGAGGGCAACACTCCCTCCTTGTCTTCCCTGCCTGTCCTTCCTAAAGAGTCTGTGTCCTTCTCTTCCAACCCTCCAGTCATAGGAGCCATCTCACCATGTCTCCATGATGCCAGTAAGACCATAGCCCTGCAGGTGTGCACACATCTCTAACTTCTTTCGTTCCTTCCTTCCCCATGTTACACGTTTGCCTAGATGCATTTAACTTGGGCCTCCAATGAAGATGACTTTCTGATTGGAGTGGCACCTTGACTCTCTTCAATCCCAGAAGGAAAAGATATGGGAAAAAAAATTAAAACAAACAAGAATAAACCAAAAATTGACAATATTTAAGCATCAATTTGTCTATAGTATATTTGTTCAGTAGTTACATCCTACCTTCTCATGTATTTTAACTAGCCCAAGTTTATATTGCATATGTAGCAATGCAATACACACTTTTACGCTCTACATCAAATATCATCTAATAAAATATTTAAAAGTCTGCTACAAAGCACAAAGCCTGTGCAATCAAAATACATGAGCATAATTGAACTCCTTAATCCAGAAGATAAGTTCTGCAGTTGCTTTGTTGGTCCTCTTCGTTAAAGACAGACTTAATATAGCAGACTTTCACCACCACTGCGTTGCTTTGTTGCTTTTAGTTTCCGAAGAAAAAGGATGGTCAGCAAGGCAAGCTTTCCTCGGGGTTGCAGAGCCACCTAGTGTCGGAAGGACAAGGTTCTCGCATACATAATTTTTCTCAATTTACTCTTAATTCCCTAAATGTTTCGTCATTACATACTGTAAAGGTCTTATCACCGTTTCTCAGGCTCCTTTTTGTTCTCTGCATTACCTTCTTTTATCTTCCTTTTAGTTTCAGTCTTTAGAAATTGGGCATGAAAAGACTACCCTATGCCTGTACACAAATGATGGTTGGTCCAGTTTGCTGTATTTGTTTCTTCCTTAGGATAAAAAAGTGGAAGGAACACAAAGCAAGGAAATAAGGGGATGGAGCTGTGCAAAGATCCTTTCATTGAATTCTCTGTAATACCTAAGGTGTGAATTACTCCTAGGCTAGCCCTAGTAGATGTTGGTCTGTCCTATCCCTAAAAATATCCAGAACATCCCTATTCCAAAGGTAGGAATTTCATATTCTTGCTGCCCAGCCTTTCCCCAGTGGTTGCTCATTTTCACTTGGGCAGTTTGCCCTCGAGTCTAGGTTCAGTCTCTTTCTTGCAAGTTTAGGTGGCTTCTTTGTGTCCTGCCTTGGAAAACACAGAAGCACTACACCAGTGCTGTTTTTGTTGTATCTTTTGCCTGTTAGTGGATTTACCGCGTTTTTTTCTGTGCAAAGCAAGTGTAAATATTACAGTCCTTCCTGCCCATGGGTGTTCATGGGACGTCTTTGCCATATTTTCTGCTCTCACTGAACTGTCCCTTTCTACCCCTTACTCCAGTGCTATGACAGAGATGGATACTGCTTCAGCCACAGCTTTGCTACCACAGCATTAGAGCAGTTCAGTGGATGTCTGTGCCTTACAGGTCATAAAGCTGGTGCTGAGCTGGAGTGACCATCTCAGGTGAGTTAGAACTTTGGAGCTAGTAAATTTCCCTATTTCAAAACTAGGTTTGACTGCATGACATTTGGCTACTGATGATGTGTTTCATTTGTTTGTGGTGGTGTGTTATCCAAACAAAAGATAGGCAGCTCTATCCTACACAAGACAGGACCTCAAAGGGATGCCTTTTATACTCAATTCCAGCTAGAGTAGGTTTCAGTGTTCTACTCTGGAAGTGATTAAGAAATAAATGACCGACAAGCTGCCATCCAAGAACAGAGACAAACATAAATAAAGTGCTTGAAAGGGTCTGATGATAGAAGGGATATAGTTACCTAAACATATGACTATCCATGTTAGATAAAGAGAGGCATTTATCACTCATGCCTCTGTTTAGGCATCTGGAAATAACATGCCCAACAGGATCTCAAAAGTAATCTGACAGAAGGTGGGCAACCTTGGATTTCCATTGAGATGGTTTATTTTTAGGCTGGTTTCCTAAGAAACAAAGTGTGTGTGATCACACTCTCTGTCTCCCACTAATAACTTCTGAACCTGCTGGCCAGGTTTGATGGAAGACTAGCAATCTCAAGGATATGAAATTTCTATATGTTCCATGAAAACCAGTCACTGGAGGTGAAAAGGGACCCAAAGGAGTATCTCTATGGAGAGACAAGTCATTGAATGAACTCAGATGTTTTTGGTACAGCGTGGTCTACCAGCTGGGCAATTAGTAGATACTGGGCAGACTGTAAGTAAATACTCACACTGCAGACCCAGGCACAGCACAGCCACTGGCTCCTGCCTTTTGGGGCTGCATTGTGTCCATTGCTAAGCCAAAACTGGATGTCCCAGGAGGAAAAGGGGAATATGAAACAAATGCTGGCACTAGAAAGGGGAGCTCTTATGCATTGAGTATGAACTACAATTATTTTTGCTGGTGAGTGGAAGATGCTGGATCCTCTACAGTAAATAAAACATCCTCTTCCTTCTCTGCTATTCTACCAAAAGGCATAATTTGTTTAAGTAAACTATCTTAGATTTGTCTTAGCTTTTGGTTGTGTTAGCTACCCAGCAATCAATTTCATTAACTGGAGATTACAATTTTGAAAAAAAACCAAAACAAAACCACTCATTTTCCTCATCTTAATATAAAAGGTAAAAACCTTTCACCCAGAATAGATTATAGGACATTTTAGTACCATGGGAATGGATGTACCTTCAGACAGACAACTGCCTTGTAAATGAAATCATTAGCAGAACTGGAAAATGAGAGAAATAATGTGGTGCTTTGCACATCTGTCCTCTGCAGGCCTCCCTTGGTGTGCCATGAGGCACAGGCTCTCTGGCTGCCACAGATCACTCCTTGGGAGGAATGAGGCACTGCAGAGGTGCCAATGACCTTGGTAATATAAGATAATGCCAGTAATTGCCTGGCAGCATCCACCAGCACATGAAAGCATCCATTTACTCTAGGTCTTTCTTTAGAGGCTGCAGGTTCATTGGGTCATTGAGACTTTTACATTTGTCCTCCTTCCCTCCCATACCACCTCTCACTGAACACTCTGTGTGTGTGTGTGTGTGTGTATTCCTGACTTTTCTAGCTAAAGTGACGTAGAGGAGGTATTCTTATATCCTCCCCTGCTTTTTCCTTCACCCAAGCTTAACCTGTTGCTGAAGAAAGATCAAAAAGAAAAGTTTAAGACCAGCAAACAACAGACTATTATCTGTACAACCCTATTGAAGACCCTATTGCTTGTAATTCCTAGGCAACATATGGATTATTACAATAATATAATCAAAACCAATGTGGGTTTTTGCTTCCTGTTCTTTCCTATCCTTGGTGCTGTGACATACCTGAAGGGAAATGTAATTTATCAATGTAAATATCTATATTTCTGCAAACTGTATATAGCATACACACATGGAAACCACATGGACCTTCTTTGGTTCTCTGTATTTATAGTGTGACCATGTAATGCCATATGCGATCACCTGACCATTCTCACCTTTCAAAAAAGATGAGAGCAGGCCCTACACCATCTTCCTAGACACACATGCAGCCAGCAGCACTGCCAGTTCTTGGCTCACTGGTATCCCCCCATGCTGGTGAAGCTGAAAGCTCCTATGGTATCCAAAGTGAAAGAGATATTTGGAGTAACAGATGAAATGGCCACAGTGGTGTGACAATGCGGGTTATGTTTGCTGAATGCTCTGCCCCACGTGGATTGTGCAGGAACTGGTGGCACAGCAGATGCCTTTGTGAACCCATTGCTGATCTGTTCCAAATCCCCTTCTACCTCCCATCTTAACAAAGCTCAGTCTGGAGTTCTTCATGGCACTGGCAGTGGCCTTCCCACACTGCTGGGTGGTGCAGCTGCTAAATAAAGACCAATCCTTGATGAACCCTTCTAGTGACTGCCCTCTGGTCTTGTGCTTTACCCCTTTCAGTAGCTTATGTTTCATTCCCCTTTACCAAGCTTCTTCAACAGGTCACAGTTCTGATATTCTTGATTAATATTTTATGTATGGCACCATTACAGATGCTTTACTGAAGTCACAACAGAGCAAATCTGCTGGAAAAATCAGCTGTCTTGTCATAGGAAGATACTGGGTTAGTGTGGAACTATCTGCCTTTCAATGAATCCACACTGCCTTTTCTTTGTTTGTAGCTTACTTTCATGCCTTGAATTACAGTTTCCTCCTACCAAGTGGCAGGTCTTAGGAGGGAAAATCCCTGTACTCAGACTAGGCCTCATCCCTCTTGTAAAGAATAGGGTTCTTGAGCTGGAACAAACTGTGATATTCTTCAGTAATTACCAGCACCTTTGATCATAAGCAAGAACTAATTCATCATGAAAAATCTACCCCACTATCATGGCCTGGCACATGAGCATTGTTTTTCTGTAAAATAGAGGCAATTAGCACTAAGGGGTCTTACTGCCACTGCTGGCTGGGCTAATCATCAATCAATGTGCAGCTAAGAGGTGTGTGTAAACATTTTTCTTTACAGCAACAGTGGTTAGATAAAGACATGAATGAAATTTTTCCAGAAATTAATAGTGAAGATATCTGTCAAAACATGAGCAGTATCTGGAACAAGCTATTGAGATTATAGTGGGAAAAATAGACATCATTCACACTGTCCAGTACCAGTTCCTACCTCTGCAAAGTGGCAGGCCATGTTTGACCTGTCTGCTGTTGCTACCAGGCACTCAGAGCCTGGTCTCACCATGGTGGGTGCCAGAGTTTCCTGGAAATCACATCTGGCTTGCAAGCAAAAACTGTTTGGTCCATTTGAGGTCCTTACTGACCCAACAGTGGCAGTAACTCAGCTCTCTTCTCACTGAGACACATTTCCTTTCCAACATAGACACCTGAGCAGGTTTAAACAGAATGGCAATTCACTCCTCTGGATATATCTCTGAGCTAGGGATTGGTCTCTTTTCTTTGCATCCAAAGGTTGGGTCACAGCCACATGATGCAAGGAAGTCAGTTTAGGTCATGTGAGGTATTGAAATGCAGTTTGGCTGATGGAAAAGTCCCATTTCCCATGAAAAGGAAACAATGACTGGACTATACAGTCTATAGTCTTGTGCCCTTGTTCTCTGTGGGGTACAGACTTCAGAGCAGAAGAGAGGATATGGTAGCAGATCACTGCTCCTTTTTAGTAAAAAGTCCAGCACACTGGAAACACCGACTTTTGTCTTTCAAACAATGTTAACACATCTACTGCAGCCCCATGCAGTGGGTGCTCCCTTCTCCCAATACACTGCAGTGAAGTGATGGTTTCTGAATAAGCATGTGTAACCAAAGCCCTGAGTCTCTCTGAACTAATAAAGAATTATTGGCAGTGTGTTTCACTGCCATTCTTTTGGAGCTTTTCAGCTGCCACTCTGCAGCAAGGTGATAAACACAATCCCTAGGAGACTCTCAACTTTCCTATGTGTTGTAGCATAATTTTGAGATCTAAATAGAGCTGCCAAAACAGTCATGGCATGAGAGGCACACACTTCTTCTCCTACATTGCAAGCTCAAGTTGTATGGTAAATTTTGTACTGCCCTTCAGCATTTTTAATCAAACAAACGATTCTCCGACATTTAAACGAACTTCAGTAAATACAGCAGACTAGATTTTAAAATATTTGGGTCAGCAATCAGATGGTTGTTGTATACAATTGAGTAATAAAAGAGTTATGACTCTTAGCTAATCTTAGGTGACTCTGAGGCATATCTATGTTCCAGCTTGGCAGCTAAGCACTCTTTAGAGTCAACAAAGTTAATGAAATACAGAAAGCAATTACTCTAAGTAGTCAACTAGATTTGCCCAGATAAATTGTGAGATCTCAGCTGAGGAAATCTCTGGCAGGATGGGCATCTCAGCACCAAGTTCAGATGCAGCTACTGCTGTGGTCAATGTTGAATGTTTGCCAAGATGAACATGATACAGTCATCGAGTGTCTCCTCAAGGTGACCTGGTACAACCGTTACAAGGACAATAAAGAAGATGCTATTAGAAACAACCAAACCAGTGCCAAAGCAAAAGATTTTCAGCAGAACACGATATTTCCATTGCTTTGTGACAGGATTAGGAATCAGAGAGCCTGAGAACAACAACAAAATGCCCAGAGGGCTTAAACAGCACTTGCCTGAACATCAGAATTCAATTCTTTATAACCCACTGAGGAAACATGTCTCTCCAGCAACACTCATGGCATGTCTTCACTTCAGAGCTAGTGCAGGGTGATCAACAAGTTATCAGCATCTCCCTAAAGCAAAGCCCACTCTGATTTGTAATGGCATCCTGAAGAGGCCCATGTTGGGCTGGGGCCATATTCACCAGCTCCAGGGGCTTCTACTGGTCTATTGCTGCTGGAAGAAGTGATCAGGAGCAGGGGAGGGAAGGGAAAGTAGATGGAATTTGGGCGGCAACACCTGCAACCTTGGCACAACATCATAGGTCCTGGGGGTGGGATGATGAAGACACTGACCACTGACCACACCAAGGCCCAGAGAGGTTGCCCAGTGTTAGGTGCTTCCTAAAACATCTGTGTGTCTCCCAGGAGCATCTGTCCCAATGTGCAGAATGTATGACAACAGTAAAGAGCAATTAGGTTTTTCTCTTCATAGGGTTGTACTTTTCTTAGTTTGTTACTAATTGAAGCTCAATCTT
This sequence comes from Acanthisitta chloris, assembly GCF_000695815.1. Taxonomy (NCBI): domain Eukaryota; kingdom Metazoa; phylum Chordata; class Aves; order Passeriformes; family Acanthisittidae; genus Acanthisitta; species Acanthisitta chloris. The sequence continues at coordinate 83,139 of NW_008672310.1, read as the reverse complement.
CCTCACACCTAACTTTCACAGGGCTTTCAGAATGTTTGTTGCCCTTTCTCAAGAGTCCCCTTCCATTTCTTTCTGTCTCTGTTGATTGTGGGACCTGCAGGAGACCTGAAATAGAGGTGCTCCATGTTCACAGGCTAATAATAACAAAGCTGCTTCTTAGCGGGTGTTTTTCTTAGAGATATGTAATTTGTGCCCTGCTTTAAAGAAAACAAGCAGAGAAAAAGCCACCAACAAACCATTTATAGGTGACCTAAATTAACCAAGGACCACAAGTTATATATATGTACGTTTGCATGTATGTGTGTGTGTGCATATCCTGAACTTGGAAACATTCTTTCTCTGTTTCCCCTCCAGAATTTTTTACACCCTAGCAGGGAATAATTTAAACATTACAAAGCTGCCCATGATCATGGAATTGCAATATGATCACTACTGGCTTGCACAAAGTACAGATGTTTACATACACTGCTTCATTTTGTATATGACATACAAAGAGAAGTGTACCTAAAGTAATATTTAGTTGTGCACAAATTCTGTTTTAAGAAACAAGAGAAATCAGACAAACAGCATTAGCATATTTAGGCTGTAGTTCTAAACAGTATCAAGAGATTTAATTAAGGAAAATCACCCCATATTGTGAGCAACACTGTGTGAGTCTAGCATGGACAAACCTAAGCAATTCTTTGACGAACACTGCCTTGTAGGTTACTAATGTCAGATGTATAAATAACACTATCCTGTGCTCCTGAAGCCTTGTTTCTCAGCGAGGAGTCTCCCTAAGGGAAATGCTAAAGGGAGCTGTTCAAAGATTTACATAGGTCAGGATGTAAATCTTGGGGGAAGCAACAGATTTCTTCAAGCAAAGAAACAGGAAACGGAAAAACAGCAGCTTTCCTTCTTCCGAGAGGGGAAAACAGATAAAGGGCCCTGGCAGCTCCTGCCAAGTCCTTGTGCCTGCTGTGTTGCAGACAGTCCTGCCTTTCATGGGCCACAGAGCAGTGCCCATTCATTATTAAAAGAGAACCAACTTCTTTTCCTATTTATTTTTTCCTTTTGAAATTAAAAAAAAGGCTCGTGGGAGAAGCTAACATTTTGGGTTGCTGTATCCTGCCAATAAGGGTCAACCAGCAGCATTAAAAAGCAACAGCATGAATACATTATCATAGTATAACAGTAATACATTGACTAAAAATTCTCTCTCACCCCTCTGATAATTATCAGTCTCTGTAGTTTGATGATTGAAGTGTTCTAGAGACAGAGTACATTGCCTGCCCAGGAGGTTTGGGTCATAGCAGCTCAATCTCCCCAGAAACGCCTGAGGCCAGTGGGCAAGAAGTGGTGTGGAACTGACAGAGTGAGATGTCAAAATGGGTGCATTTCCTGAGAAGCCCTTCCATCTTGATGTCTGAGCACTTTCCCATGCAAGACACTTCAGTGGAAAGTTGATTCATATCTGTTTACAGCCAAACTCATCTCTGTAAGGCAGATGTGCATTAACAGCCAAAAAAAAAGCTTTGGTTGCAATAACAAAATGTTGACTCTTTGAGGCTCTACTTGCTCTGAAATCTTCTACTAGTGAAATGAGCTGCAGTGAGTGAAGAAATGAGGCCCTATCCTTTCCCAGAGCACCAACGTTTTTTGTGATCCCAGGCTGCCAAAATAACTTTTTATCATTTTCACACACACCCTGAGACAATCAGAGCTATAGCCAAAAAACAGACTGAAGTAGTCAAAGCAAGACTTGGTGGGACTTACTTTTCAGATTGAACATTTATGTCCCAAACTGTGCTCCCCAATCTGTGTACAATTGAGTTTGGACTGCACTGCTAAGGCATTTCGCTTCACCTGTACACAGCATTGGAAGGTAGGTGCCTAGGTCTGGTCTTTTCATTTCCACTCTGAAAATCAGAGCCTGCAGAGCAAAATTTGCCCTGCAGGGGAGTCTCTGCTGCTTCATTTCTGGACCAGGCTTGGCTGGTGGCCCTGGGGTGCTCCTGCCTCCCTCTCTGCCCTGCCCTGTACCCATTCCTCTGCTCTCCCACAGTTATGCAGAACCTGACCTCTGTCTTCCAGGTCGCTCTTCTCTGTTTGCTTTCAATGCCAGTGTCTCCATCCCTCTGCACACAGTGTCTTTGTGGCAAACACAACACACCCCACCCCTGGAAGTGTTCAAGGCTGGGTTGGATGGGCCCTAAGCCATCTGGTCTAGTGGGTGGTATCCCTGCCCATGGCAGAGGGGTTGGAACTAGGTGATCCCTTCCAGCCCAAGCCTTTCTATGATTTCTGCGATTTTTGTGACAATGCAGGGCAGTCCTCATCAGGTAATAACCAGGAGATGTGCAAGCCCTCAACTCCTCAAAGCACAATGAGGAGTTTCTTAGGTTCTTTCCAGTGTATTGTTGCAAGCTCATGTGAACTGTCCCAAGAGCCTACTCATGCCTCTGCACACTTCGCAGGCTGCAGGCAGGGGGATTTTGCAGAGCCTCCTTCTGTGCAAGCTCTTGCCACAGAGAGGCAGCCTCAGCCAGTGAGACACAAAGCATGAAAAGAACCCAACAAAACAACAGTGAACGGCAAAGAGGAGCTTTTCAGGAAGCATCAGTAAACGGAAAAATAGGGATCAAATAGTCAGGATGTGGGGCTGTGCCTGACCTGCTCCCAATGTGCCCCTGCATTTTGTACTGCTGGTGGAGGCAGCACTTCAGCAAGGTGTTTGACACACGGTAACAAGGTTAGGTTTTCCTGACCCGTGAAAGCAAAAAGTTTTTTCTGGTATGAAACAACAGTGGTGTCTTTGCAACAGCTGGTTCTCAGGACCAGGGCAGCAGTGGTACCTATCCTGATAGCTTCTGTGCCCTCTCTGAACAGTGTGGGGTATTCCTGAGCCCACCATCTGCAACTGGTGGAGACCACTCTGTTCTAGCACGGTGAGCAGTCTAAACAGAACAGTGACAATAATTTACAGCACATAAGAATTTACTAAAACCATGAAAGCCATACATAAGTTTTGACCCTTATATTAAAAGACCAAGTCAAGGACTTGCTATGCTTTTTTACCTAACTGAATATATAGACCTTTGTTCCTTTCTTTTTTTGTTTTTGGTTGTTTTTTTTTTTTGAACTGTGAACTCTAATGATATCAACATTCCTGAAAACAAAAGTCCTTAGCTTTCCACCTGCATGTCAAGGATGTTTTTCTATTACATTCCTAATTGTATCAATGAGGTTTATTCATTGTTTCAAAGCTACTAGTAACAATTAGCATGCTGATGATCACTGATTAAGAAAAGAAGGGGGGAAAAAAGCCTAAGGTAAATAAATCAACTTAAAAATTATCCCTTTCTGCAAACAACAGCTGCACAGGAAAAGGAAGACTGTTAGCCATCTTTCACTGATGCACTAGGCTGATCCAGTAGATGCGTTTCAAGTACTCTGCGGCTGCAAGTTAATATATCCTACACTCCACAGGAAAGAACCATGCAGGAAAACAAAACAAAAAAAAAAGGCAGAACAATGGTGTGAACCAAGCACCCCATCTTATTCTGAAAACATCTGTGCCTCGGAACGTTTCATTCATTCATTTGGTTTATTTGGTGCAAAAGCTGCCCAAGCATTAGCAGCCTGTCTTAGTCAATAATAGAAAAACAAATGTAGGTGTAGAGGTCCTTTGCTTTTTATTTGGTAGGACATGGACCCAGAAAACAGCAACCATTCAGAGGCTGAGGCTATAAGGTATATGATGAGATTTAGTATGGGGGAGGATGGTTGAGCATGCAACACTAGGATTATGGAAGGGATATAATGAACACCAGGACTTTTGGAAATAGTGGTTTATGGAGAGCCTCAATTCAGTACAAAGTACAGGAATGTTGGTGAAAAAAAAAAAGGAGGGTGAAATGCAGACTCACAAATATGGAATGATTTTGGCACAAAGCTTCCAAAAATTCAGGATTTTACCAGTCTACATAGCACAGTTTCCAACTTCTGACAGGCTCAGCACAGGACTCTGCTTTGGTGCTGAGGAGTACTCTGTAAAGGGTTAATGGTGAAAGAGCAACTGCTTCATTTTACATAGATAACACAACAAAGCCTGGAAATGCAAATGTGTTCAGAAAAAGTCTTTGAACATTTGGGTTTTTTTTTCCTCTGCAAGTTGTTATGTTATGGAGGTTTAAGAAAAGTCTTCACTGTTTATTGTCGAGTGTTTATTACTGCAGACGTCAGAAATGGCTGACAAGTTTATATAAAAAATTCCGGATCTTAACATTTTCCCAGTTGTTACTTTTCCTTTCCTACTGCTTCATCTTTGCAGAAGAAAGGGATTAAAGAGATGTGTTTTGTAGCACTTTTTCCTGCAGTGAATTAACCCTTGGCCAACAATGACAAGGAAGATAGTGCAGCTATATGAAAATTAACTTGACAGCCCATAAACACAAGAGCCTGTTGTTCACTCTAACAGTCATTAACAAGGTTTTTGGGTTAAGTAAGCAAATGGAACTAGCCCTGAAACTATCATTTCATTTCACAGCCCTTTTCAGAGGGATTAGCTATCAGTCTGAAAGGCCTGTGAGGCTTCATTTGGCTTTTTAATTCAAATTGTACTGAATCTATCACAATTCCTTTTGCTCCTAAAACACTACAAACAAGTAAACAATATCCATTCTGGGTGCTTATATTTCTTGGTTATGTGTCAGATTTTGAATGAGAAATCTGAGGTTGGAATGGTGCAAATCTGCACTGCTCTACCAAGGGTAGACACTGCCTTTTCCCAGATGTTCAGTTAAAGAGAATCTATTCTGCAATTATAGTTTTACTTTGGCAAATGTCAAAGGTACATACATGATCTTAAGGAACAGCTGATCCTGTTTCCCCTTCTCTCAAATTTTAGGCACAGTTTGTGCCTGGGCTGAACTTGGATTGGGTACAAGCTCTCTGAGTTGGGGACACCAAGCTCATGTCACTCTGCATGTTAATCAAAACTGAAGTGATATCTCACTACTGACCTTGATGCTATCATTCATCTCATCCCCCTTTCCAGCTATCTTACCATCCCAGATATAAGAGAACAACTAACAGCTGGGTATGAACAGGAGCATGCTGTGCATGCTTTAGTGGAGGTCAAAGAGTGCAGAGTAACCACAGCGCTGAAGAATCAAGATGAGTGGTTTTAATAATCACTTCTGACTGACACCAGTGTATGGGAGATTAAAACAATGCTTTTTATACATTCTCAGGCTGAACAAATCTTCCAGTCAAGACAAAACACAGAGCTCCCCAATGGGACAGCCAGGACATCCCTAGAGGAGTTCCCATTGGGCACACAGCTAGTGATGATGGCACCATGCTGGAATGCCCCAGCTCTGCACAGAGACACCAAACTTTGAATGCTCTGGCAGTCCTGAGCATCTTAATGGAGTTGTACGACAGTGCCTGGCACACCAGAGAGCAGCCCCCTATTTCAAGGCAGCCCTGTAAAGCTGAGGAGCTGAGAACCACACTGTAAATGGCACAGTGACTGCATCTTCCTGTGGCCAGGAAACAACTGAGACTGAATGGTTCTGGGCAGAAGTCAGTTAGTGCTGATACCTGGTGTAGTACTGTACTGGAGGTTGCTCATAGCATGCTAGATGGATACTGCTAAATCAGGCTGAAGAATGGTGGTCAGAAGATGCTGATACTAGAGCATGTCCTAAGAGGGTAAGTCTTGTAGCACTACTATGTCCATTGATACATGCTTCTCAAAATATTGAATGGGTTGATTTGGGTGATTGATGGAAAATTGTGTTCTCAGGGATTCACATTTCAACCAGCCATGCTTGTATCCTTTTCACCTGCCTTCATGCAATTGTTTGTATAGATATTTGTGAACAATCTTTTATTTATATGAGTAAGTATTATTTACAGACAAGTGTTTATATTGACAACTGAACAAATGGGTTCCCAGAAGCTCAAGCATGCTCTCACTGGAAATGATTGCCCTGACACCCTATACATACACATTTAACTGATAAGAATGTGACTAGAGAAACAAAACATAAAACATACTGGGTTACAAATACATGTCATTTAGGTGTCCCGGTCAGGAAGGAAATCAGCTATTTTTAAAACAGGGTTTTTATAAATATAGCCACATATAAGGCATGCTGTAAAGAGGACTAGCCTCAGTAGCTTTCCTGCAACATACAGCTACTTCACTATCCCTATTGCAGGCCCAGACCCAAGTAGAGCATGGCCTTTCTAACACCCTCTTAACGTGTCTTCTGCTGCTTTAGCTAATAGCATCAGCGCAAACAAAAAAAACCCTCAGTAGAAATATGCAGGACGGGGCTTAGAACTTCTGCATGGCACTGCTGCAGATTTCTAACTCATGATCAACAGAAGGTTGAGAGTGGATTTTTCTGTGTTACTGCCTCAGGCTTTCATTCATAGATGCTCATCCAATCTTGTGGCACACATGAGCCTGAGTGTGGGTTTCACACACTGAGCCAAGACAGCAACCCTTCAGATTCTTTCCTCTTTTCAAGAATTCCAAAAGTCCCAAAGGAGTTAAATTGTCCCAGTGCAAGCACCTGTGCCTTATGACTCATTCAACACTCACATCTCAATAGTTACCTCTCCTGGAGGGTCCTGCCCTGCAACCCCTGTAAGAAGGATATCCTCTGGGAAGGTTCATGAGCAAGGTCCTTGGATGGGCATGTTGTCTGAGACTCAGGAAGCTGAGAAGCTCAGTGCCTGGAAATGTTTGTGTTTATGTGCTAAAGAACAGGAATGTAAATAGTGTATTAAGATCTCGTATGTAACATCTGTGATCTCAGCAGAGGGGAGGAGAAGGAGGACGAGGTTGTCATGAAGAAAACATCAATGCTTACTACCTGAAGGTTTCTATTTCAAAGATTTTTCAGAAATGGTTTATGTGTTATTTGCAAAGTTGTGTACTATGCAAACATGAACTGAAATATTTATTAAGACACTGCATCTCCCTCTTGGCTCCCTCTCTCAAGCTGGCTTGGAACTATTATATCAGCTTTGGGGGGTTTGTGTATAACAAACAGCCTAGAGGCTTAATTTTGTGCAGCACTTCTCAAAAAGCTATGACTACAAGCTGTGCTTCAGCAGAGTGTGAGGTTGGAATGTAGCAAGATATTAAATGTTCCAGTCACATGGATATGTAAGGAATGGGAGGTAAACAGGATCTGGTTATTAAAAATCAATTTGCTCCAGTGTTTTACTGGAGTCTAAAGTGCAGATATTCACCAAAAAATAAATTTTATTGTGACTCTCCTAATATATGGATTAAATTTTATTTCTTGGAGCTGCAGTTCCTGGAAAATAGAAGAAGACTTGGAAATATGTTATGGAAGGATTAAAACATTTCTGGACTGATAAAAATGACACTGATGTTGTGTTCTTCATTTCCTGCTTTGAAACATTTCTATGATTTCACAGCATATGCACACTGGTTTTAACTGTACTTCTTTGTAGAGGACTTTTTGCTTAGCATAATTAAGTGGCAAACAATGGTCATTGCAAAAGGTACCAAAAATACTTCTTTCCAAATGTCTTTTGATTAGGACAAGAAATAGCAGCGAAGGAACTGAAGTTAAACTTTATTCCTTACTTTTTACCCATGCAGCGAAGTATTGAAGTACTAATGTGAGAGACTGTGGAAACACCAACCTGGAGTGTCTTAAGGACAGCTTAGTAAAATAACTCCCAGAAACAGATTAGGAATTGCAGATCCTGCAAAGTGGTCCTTTTCCACTGGGCAGCTTTCCAGCCACTCTTCCCTAAGTCTATAGTGCTGCATGGGGTTGTTGTGACCCAAGTGCAGGACCTGATACTTGGCCTTGTTGAACCTTACACCCTTGGCCTTGCTCCATTGATCCAGACTGCCCACACACCACTGCAGAGCATACCTGCTCTCTAGTAGAGTCAGCACTTCCACCCCTCCCTGGGTAGCTTTGTGCTTTGTCTCCTGTGCAACTGTGGCCATCATGTGGCACACCTAAACAGCTTAGACACAATTACACCACATTCTATTGTGTTCAAGTGCATTCAGCATCCTCTGCTCTGCGCTGATGTGACTGAGTCATCACTATCGGAAACACACTTTGAAAGAGCAAGAAAAGTCCATCTCACCTTGCCTGCAAACTGGACTGACTGTCTTCCCATAAGAACAAACAAAACTCTTTCTCAGGAACTGAAATTCAACTCTTCATCTATCACGCTCCATCATTCCCACAGCCACTGCAATAGTTGGAGGTGTAAGGAAGCATAAAAGCCTCGGTTTAACTACTGCACTGTGCTAACAGGAGACACTAGTGAAAAAGAATAGCTAACAGGTTTTTTAACTCTTTTAAGATCTCATTTTGAGATTTCACATCTTAAAAGAAAAAACAGTGAGAGTGTGGCTCACACCGTCTTGAGAGGACAAATGAGCTTAGACAACTCGGCAGCCAACGAGCAGAAGAACGGGAACTACCGAGGACAGCTCGATGCCAAGAGTGAGCAGGGAGCTGATGTGCCACCAGCTTCATCTGAATATTCAGGAAAGTAAGTTAAATGGTGACACCTTGTCCTGGCACATGTCCTATCCTCTCCTGTAAAACAAACCCTGGCACACAGCACATGTCGTGTCACTTGCCTTTTTTCTTTTGGAGGAAGAGTGAAAAAATTCTGCACATTTGTGAGACATCTGCACTTAAAGCCACAATAGCAGGGTATGTAGATGACTCTGCCCTTCAAAAAATAAATCCTGGGGAATATTTTCATGGAGTGCTTTGTGCCCTGTCCTTGCTAGACCTGGGACTCTTAAGACTACAGTCACATGGATTAAGGCAGAAGCACTGCACAGATTGATGGTATCTGTCACATTAGGCAAAGATCTTAGATTAAGATGAGTAAAAGCCAGTGGTAACTGAGATGTCAGAGATTTGATAATGCTCCTAAAATTGCCTATCTGAGTTTCCAGGCTGTTCATGGCCTGGAGGAAATGCTTCTAGGACCAAGGTGGTGTGTGAATCAGCAGGTCACACCTTCCAGAGAATTTGAGGGGGAGGCTGTGTAAAAGTGGGATGCATTTGGGAAGCTGTGGGGCAAGGTAAGAGGCAGGGGAAGTGTGGCAAGAGCAGATGGAGGAGTGGCTTGGCAGCACACAGGGAGGATGGCAGAGGAGCCAGGCTCCTTTATGGAAATAACTCTGAGATACAGGTCTTGGTGGGGTGAAACACTTTGTTTATGCAAAGTGAGGGCTGTTGGAAGGCTGGCAGCTTTAGGGGAGTTCACATGGACCTAAGTCCCCTTTCCCCATTTTCCCCACTTTCTCTTGCAGATCTGGAAAGTGCTTGGCAGTGCTGTGTTGCCCCTCACCCAGCTCACGTGGGAGAAGCCCAGTCAGAGGACACTGAAACACCTCCTGTAAATCCTCCCTAACACCTCCATGCCCATGCATGCCCCACAGTGCAGCCCAGGCTGCCCAGTGTTCTTGTGGAGTGGCTGGACCCTGGGTAGGATGGTCAGTCACTGGAGCCTGCCAGCTCTGCAGCAGCTGGCAGCTGAGGCAGTGTGACCACCATTAGCAATGTAGACTGTACTCAAAAGCAAAGAGCATGTTTTTCAAGAAGGTTATTTAACACTTAGTGATTTGCCTTCCAGGTGACAGTGTTTGTCATGGTAGAAGGGACGATGCATTAGCAGGCTTCAGACACAATGTTCATCTTGCAAGTTACAGATGAAACCAGAAAAGGTGATTTGAGAGAAAGACTCTGCAAAGCTCAAAGGTCATGTCTCTGCCTTGATGGAGAAGCAGGTTTTTCTCTAGTAGTAAGTAATTACTCTTCTGTGGAGTATAGATTTTGTGAAACATCATGAAACATTATCATAAATCAGAGAAGACTAAACCAGAAAGCCCTATATCAGAGACACTGGGTACAGGATTCCTCTAGAAACTTTTCCCTCTGACTCTTTACCCAGGCCAAATCCAGGCTGAGGAAGTGCCCATGTTAATCCATTTAAGAGGGAGGATCACAGCAAACATCTCATGACAGCAGCTGACCTTACAAGAATGCCTTCCTCACTGTGGACCACTTGACATAGATCCTTGAACTTGCAAAACATTTGTAATTTTGAACTGCCACATTAGGACAAGAGTTCATATCATCCTTGGGATCCCCAAGCCTTGTTCTCTAATTGCTCTCCAACCTGAAATCTCATCTGTTCAGAAGAATTCTAGTGAATGTTTTGCCGTATTTATTTTCAAATATTTGAACTAACCTGGAGAAAGCAGGATCTTTTCTTCACCTCAGTAGCCATTTCTCAGTGGAGTTACTTTTAAAGTAAAGAAATAATTCTATTCAGCTGGTTAATATTGAAAAGAAATTGTATTCAAGAGTTTGCATTATCAAATCCTACTATTAATGTAGAGAGAGAAGGGTTGCAGAGTATGGTTCCAGGCTGGACAAGTGATATACCATTATCCCTATTTCCCCTCTATTACAGCTTTTAAAATTATGTGCAGACTGCACCTCAAGATAGCTCAAGACAAAGGGTCTCACAGAGCCAGAGATAAGCACCATGTTTTATCACTGCAAATTCCTTCCGTCCCCTGTCTGACTCAAATAGATGTAATCTAGACTGGGGGCCTAGTGTTCATGTACCTTTTGATATCTTTCTGTGTAAAGGGACTGCAAATGGGGCATAAGTATAATTTATACAAACTATAACTTCACTTTTCATTGCTCCAGTGGAGCCCTGCTAACTATGAGACTCAGGCCTAGAAAGTTCACAATAATTCATGCATTTGTTGTTTCTTCAAAGTGTAAAATGGCAGTTGCATAGCTGAAAATACCAAGGGCAACACTGCAGCTTCACAAGAGGAGACAAATAAAGCATTCAGTGTTCGGAAAATACCACAAGGGCCAGTCTCATTGAATCTGCTGATCACCCCAGCATGCATCAAGCAAGTCTTCTCAGAGAAAAATCATCTGGGTTTGATGCTTCTCATACATCTGACAGCTCAGGAGGTGACTCACACACCGGGGGGGGCTGGTGTAGAATTAAGCTGGCCAGCTTTGCTCAAAACCAGCTCCAGGCGCAGAGACACAAGTGTAAAGAAAAGGCCCCATTATTACAGTCATGCCCAGGCTGAGGCCAAGGCAGCAGGAAGGCTACCACTGCTTTCTTTGCCTCCTCCAAGAAAACCTCCCCCAAGAAAACATATTTTTTGATTTCCTCAGCCAGTGCCATTGGGATGCACAAACATCTGAGTCCACACAACCAAGTGATCAATGGTGGGCAAAGGCAGATGGTGACCACCACCAACTGCTCTAGTAGGTGGTGCCCCAGGGATCATGACACTTGGCGAAGCAGTGTTAGTGGAGTTAGGATGTGTTTGCACTCGTTGTACCCCAACTTGCATTGCCTGAAGTGGGGAGGAGGAGGTACATGATGAAAAGAGAGACCCCAGTGGTTGGCAGAGTGGGAGAGTCTTCTGGGGTCTGATACTGCTCCCCTTAGAGCATCCATCTCACCCTCCTTAGTCCTCTGCACCAAAAATGTTCACAATTATAAATGGTTCTATAAGGCACGCAGGCTAGCTCTGCTGTTTAACAACAGATAGTAGCAACACATAGATAACTTCTATTTATCTTCTTAATCTTACATTAATCCAGGAATGTGTGTTTACATTTAGGATTCCTAAGTATCATGCTTCTCATGTGTGCCTGATTTTTAATGATCTTCTGAATAATTCATTCTAAAAGCCTCTTTATTTTCTTCTCTCCAGTTTAATTAACCTTTTGGTGCAGTCAGTGGGATTTTACCATAAAAGCATAATGCATTTTGCATTAGTGTGTAACTCATGCTGGAAGAATCTAGTGCAACCACTAAAGAGTTAATAGCAGGTTCTGACTTAATGCCATTTTATTATGGATGATGAATAATAACGGATGATTTTCTTTATATGCCTGAGCACTGCCTTAGCATACCTAGGAAGGAATTCTCATCCTGCCCAGCACCTTTGCACATGTCTGCCACCTTGCACTGAGGCAAGGGCAGTATCCTGCATTAGTCTTCCCTATCCTTGCCAAAAGGCTGAAGAAGACTTGCAGATCTGTGCTGATCCTCTGTCAGAGCTTCGGGTGATAAATGTTATGTGTGATGCAATTACCCAATTAGATGTTGGGAGACTCTTGACTGGTATGTGCTTTTAGGTTCTCAGGTAGTGCCATTTTGGGTTCCTAACAATGGACTCATTGACCATCCCATCCAAAAACGTGCACTTCAGCAGCAGAAAAGAGCATTTCTCCTTTGTGCTCTAAGTTGGCAGTGATTATCAGTAAGTGTGTGAGCTAAAGCTCCCTTTTCAAGGAGGTGCTTTTTGCAATGAGGAATCTTTTTTACTTTGCAAATAGAAGTTGCTGTAATGTGGTACTGGACAAGCCTTTATGAATGCCCATGTATGAGATATCTTCTTATTTCCAACATATCTTCTGTTCCAGGGTTTCTGACTGCCCTGTGACTGCCTGCAAACTCACCTGCCTCATTTCACAGAGTTTAGGGATATTATTCTTTCTCTTACAGAGGTTAGGAAATGGTGATACAACAGTGAACAAAGAACATAATCAAATTGTCCCCAGTCCTGTCACCTGGGTGGGAACACCAAAGAGAATCTTTGCTCGCTCACTCCACCATGGTTTTCTGCAAAATCTCCCCTGTGCTCAAACATGCTCTTAGTAGGTACAGGGGCAGCTCTCATTCACTGCTACTTCAGAGGGAGAAGACCCTCCCGATGCCATTTAGCCCATCTCCAGACATGTTTCTGTATCTCTTTCTTGTTAGAGAGTTGTACTTGACCAAGTCATGGTTGGGTACCTTTAGTGCAATATATTCACAACAGACCAGCTGAACACCACTTTGGTCCTGTGGTGAGGGGTGGCATGGAGACATGTCAGGCTGTGCTGGGCCAGGACACAGAAGATGTGCAAGAGGACACAAGAGCTGGCTCCCAGCAGGAGTGCCTGGGCTGACCACGGTCTCCCAAGAGAAGCAAGGCAAACACTGTTTTCCAGGGACCACATCACTTCAGGTCTCACAAATAATACCTATCCCTCAAACTTCTTAAATAAGCTCAAAGCAGGCTTTACATGTCAGGAGAGAGCACCTGACAGAAGGCAGTGAGGCTTTCCCCATCTCCAGTCCACAGGTCCAGGGATTAGAGATTAGAGAATGAGCCCTTAAATAGGCATATGATTAAGCCCCAACTTGTTTGGTCTGGACTTGAGCACAAGTGCTATGAGGAGAGGCTGAGGGAGCTGGGGGTGTTGATATTGAGGTGCTGGAGCAGGTCCAGAGAAGAGCAATGAGGCTGGTGAAGGGACTCGAGCACAAGTGCTGTGAGGAGAGGCTAAGGGAGTTGGGATTTTTTAGCCTGGAGAAGAGGAGGCTCAGGGGAGACCTTATCACCCTTTACAACTCCCTGACAGGAGGTTGGAGTCAGGTGGGGGTTGGTCTCTTCTCCCAGGCAACCAGCAGGAGGACAAGAGGGCACAGACTCAAGCTCTGCCAAGGGAGGGTTAGGTTGGATGTTAGGAAGAGATTTTTCACTAAGTAATCAGGCACTGGAATGGGCTGCCCAGGGAGGTGGTGGATTCACCATCCCTGGATGTTTTCAAGGTGAGACTGGATGTGGCACTTAGTGCCATGGTCTAGTAACCACAGTAGGGTTGGACTCAATGATCTTTGAGGTCTCTTCCAACCAGGTTGATTCTATGATTCTATGATTCTATGACGAATTAAGGCCGAGTCTTCGGCTGGGAAAAGTGACATTGGATTTAACTCAGCCGTGCACCACTACAGGAAAGAGATTCTGTTGTGCTGCTATATTTGCCTCCTAACTATTGTCCTGGTTCAGATTGTCAAAACATGCAGTGGCAGTTATTTGCTGTTAATTATTCGATCCTTTCTTAAGATCCTCTTATGCAACTGCTCTGTTACGCAAGTCCGCAGCAGCAGGTTGTTGCCACACAGCCGAGGGGGCACGGGAAGCTGGCCGTACCTTAGATAAGCAGTGGGGGTGGCACAGAGTGGGTCGGGGCTTTTTTTTTGGGGTGGGCAGCGCTTCCTATGCACGAGCCGCACCACGGCTTCGGCTTCCTGAGCATCTGCGGCTCACGGCACGGGCAGGGCTCACTGCCTTCCCAGGAAGGGCCTTTTGCTTCCTTTCCACCCCGAAGAAAAGAAAATAAACCCCCTGCATTTTGCAACGGGGCTAAACGGAAACCGCTTGGGTCGGGGGGTTTCTCTTCTCCCTCTCCGTACACGCGCGTGTATGGGTGCAAATGCACTCGAAGGAGCGTGGCATACTGGTGATTGTCTGAGTGGTATCATAGAATTTTGAAAAGAGTTCAACTTCTACTGTTTTTCTCGGTTTGAAATCTTTTTTAATTCTCTTTACCAAACTATTTAGACCTTTATTCTTTCCTTAGTGCACAATGCAGCTCAAGCTTTAACAAGAGAGGCAACTGCTACCTCCATAAGAGAAGCAACGACTCTGTATTATTTTGCACCCAATTATTTCTGAAGACACTGGAGTGGTTTGCATCCTGTTTTTACCTAAACATGAATGAAAAACTAATGCTTATGGAGTTTTCAGACTGCAAAATGTCCCCTCTATGACCACAGGGGCTCAGAGAGGGACAGAAATGGCACTCAAGTGGCTCCATTCCCTGTGGTTTCAAGGAGCTCAGAGAGGGGATCACAGAAGCCAAAGCTGGGCTGCCTTCTGCTCAGGCTCTCAACACAGAGCTCTTTCACCTTGCTCTGGGAAGCAGCTGGCAGTGGCACCCTGACTGGAGATGGGGAAAGCCTCACTGCCTTCTGTCAGGTGCTCTCTCCTCACATATAAAGCCTGGTGTGGGCTTATTCAAGGAGATGTTTGAGGGATAGGTATTATTTGTGAGGCCTAGTGTGGTCCCTGGAAAGCAGTGTTTGCCTTGCTTCTCTTAGGAGACTGTGGCCATCCCAGGCACTCCTGCTGGGAGCCAGGTGTTTCACAGGGAAGGAGCCAGCAGGAGGAATCTTCAGTAGTCCTTGACACTTGCTCATCATGCTGATCTTCCCCAGCCTGAATTTGTGCCCCTCAGACCCTGCCCTTCTGAGGGTGTAGGAGAGCCTAGTGGGCAGGGGAGATGTTTTTAGGCATGGGCATTTGTCCAAGTGTACAATGCCAGTGTTCTGTTTGTTCGGTTACCTACATGTTTAAAAAGGCATTTTATTTTAATATATTTTAACACTTACCCAAAAGCTTACAGTTCCTAAGATTTCTTCAAAGGCTAACAAAACTTTTTTGCATCTTACATGAAGGCCATCATACTGTTCCACAGAAGGAAACATACTCATGCAGATGTTATGATAAGCTGTCTCTTGGTGTGTCTGCTAAATAGTTTTTGGTAAGACCTTTTCTACTAATACACATTAGTACAAAAAAGTAGTATACTGTATCTGGAGCTTCAAATTAAGAAAGTATTCAGAGACTATTTGCCTCTGAATGCCTTTCAGAATGGTCCCAAGCAATGGTCCTGTGAGAAAAGAAACCAGCATTTTGTATTTTTAACATTTGAAGTCACTTTAAAATTTAAGGAAGTGCAAAATGCAAGCAATAAGCTCATTGACTCAGATCCATTAAAAGCTGAACTGTGTGTAGAAAATAGGTATTTCATTAATTGTTTGGGTTTTTTTTCCCCTGTGTAATCTAGTGGACATCGTGCAGCCATAGTTCAATCTGATTGTGTTTTGTCTTTTAATAAGATGCTATTTTTTCCACAACATCGTAGCATTAGAAACATATACCAAAAGTATTTCTTAAATTCCAGCCAATTTAGATTGTTTGATCTTGTTTGTTCAAAAGTTTCATTCTCAGCCAAGAAAGCTAGATTTCTAGTAGATTATTATTTCTTTAATTGTCAAAATTATTTACATTGGATGAAAACATACAGGAAATGCAAATAGCTTGTGGGCTTTACAGATCGTTGTGGAGGAAATTCAACATACAATCTGTCTGTCCAGCTGTAACTTGCTATGTGTTGAAACCTTTATATGCTAAACATATGGTATACAGTTTGAGCCTCCTTGTGCTATGGATAGTATATCTTTGAAGGTGTGACTTTAAAATGTTCCTTTGCTTGGGAAACTTACCAGTGTGCAGCAGAGCTCTTTGAGCTCAGTGGTCACTGAGCCTTTACCAGCAAATGAACTGGGGAGAGGGAGAGGCTCAAGCCCTGTATTAGGATGGTTTACATGCCACAGGGTAAAGCCTATAGCCCCAGCAGGAACCCTTTTATAGAAAACCTCAAAAGCTGAGCAGAGCTGTTTTCTACGTACTAAAAGTGTGAATTTTCAAAGGAAAAAAGGCACTCAGAAATTTTCCATTGCTGAAGAGCAACTTTTCCTTATTGAGGCATTTTGTACTAGCACAAACACGGCTATGTTGTGTATTTAGAGGGTTTCCAGGTCACCCAACATGAATATGCTTGCTGAGTTTTCTAGCTGTGGATCAGCTTCTCAAAATCTCTAACTACTCCGTTCATCTCTTTACGGGATAGTATTGGGATGTTACAAGAAATGTCATCTAAAGAGCATAGTGTAATCCTCCACCATAAATTATGTTAGTCAGTCTTCTGGAAAGCTGAATTGCCAAGGGCAAAGCATCACCTCTCTGCGTCTGTCAAACTGGGGTAATAATAATACTTACCTATATCACAAGGGTGCATTTAGGATTAATTACTCCTCCTCATGCCAAGGATTAATTTATCCCATGGCGTTTGGTACTGCCACCCATTAGTGGTAATTTGTATAACTAATTATTGTGATGCCTGCCTGCCAATGTTTTCACACACACACCACACACGCACACACACACAGTCACTCTACACTAACTTCCTTCTAGTAGACTTTTTGGCACTAGCAGAAGTTCTGAGCAGATCTTTCCCAGCTAGGTCTTGCTCATGTTTTTTTTAATCTTTAAGGCAATCTTGACTGATGAGTTCCCAAGCAGT
>NW_008672310.1:55873-66066 GCF_000695815.1 Acanthisitta chloris | reverse complement strand
CATTTTAGGATACACTTTCATCCATCTTTTAGAAAAGGAAGCAAAGTAGGATCCAGAGAGATCCTGCCACAAAACCAAGCTGTGAACCTTTCTTCCAGCTGGTGACATTAGGTTACGATCTACAGCTCAGTGAGAAGAATATTGCTTGTTCATGTCAGGGCTGAGGTATCATTCACTTCCCAAAATTAATTGGAAAACTAATTTCCATTTCCAGAAGTCATTTACGAACTGACTGAAACTGTTAATGTTTAAAAGATTCACCTCCCACGGCTTCAGCAGTATAAATGCCAGCTTTGTAAGCCTGAGTGATTCATCCCATCACAGGGTAAGCATCCAAGACAGGTGAAACAGTCTCCCTGTCTGCTGCAGAAATGAACTGGGGCAGGAGCTTGCCTGGGATGCCTAACGTTCAGACAGCCAAAATTAACTGAAATTAATCCTGCTTTAAGATGCTTTTGAAGATGGGAATTAGTTTGTAAAGTCACTGCAGCCCAGAACAGCAAAGGTCAGCGAACACCTCTCCTGGGCTCTTTTCCCAGCTCTGAAAATGTTCTCTCTGCATCACATGAGACTCTGGTGCTTAGTGAAAAATACTTGTCTGGTTGTGTATCTGAACTTGTGAATACAATGTCCTGTATATAGCACAGTGCACTATACTGTTTGCATTCATTAAATCCTTTTCCACTGGAAAATTGGCTCCCTGGCTTTGGATATGCATGACACATAGGAAGGATGTCTATAATCACTTACAAATGTCCATATCCTTCTGTTCTTCCTGCTACCTCCTTACTGCCTCTCATGCCCACCCAAACTGCATCTTAAACTGGGAAATGACAAGCCATGAAGTATTTTCAATCAGTTAGAATTACGTCTGGGTCTCAAGTATCATAAAAGCCAGAAAAACTGCATTTACTGAAACCTTTTTCTCTGAAAATGTATTAATAATGTATGATCATACTTTGTAGATAATGCAGTAATTGCTTGCTTGATTATGTAGCCAAAATAAACATTTTCAGAGATGCTTGATTTTTGCCTGGTGACTGCATTTTGCAACATTTTTCAGGGCAACAGATGCTCAGCTATTTGTTCTGGTTCAAAAAACATCCCTAAATTGAAAGTGAATTACTGTAAAACTTCCACAGACATCTAATTTTACTTTAAAAATACATGCAGCCTAAATGGTCTTATACTCAGGAGGGGGAAATCCACACACAAAGCTCATGTTCAAAGAACTCAGCACACTGCAATTAGCATCACACCCTGCCAAATCAGACAAATTACATACCCAGAGAGTACACGTTCTCACACACACACACGTGCAAAAACATGTGCTGTCTTTCAAATCTGGTTTTTAAATGTTGATTCTGCTTCTATACCCCAGCATGACAGTATTTTATGGAAGTTTTTTTAAGAATGTGCCTATTTAATTACATAAATAAATCTAAACAAATAAAGAAATCAATATACAAATAAAGGCAAGTATATATGTAAGTAAATTAATAAATAGAAGTTAATAAATGAAAGTGATCTTGGCTAGGCTGAAATGTATTTGAAAACCTGTTTGTGTAATGATTTGGAAAGTAACAGACTATGCAAACCTGAGCTCCAAAATGGAACTAATCCAAACATACATTTAGGGATACAAAAGTACTAAAAAAATATTTAGAAGAGCAAAATTTATGAATATGAGGACACTTTGAATTAACTGTTTCCACTAGCTTTATAGACTCATAGAATCATTTAGGTTAAAAAAGACCTTTAAGAACATCCAGTCCAACCATTAAGCTAACACTGCCAAGACCAGTACTAAAACACATCTCACAACCATGTGTCATGTTGAGTCTGTTTTGCCCATGATGGTAATTGGCAAGAGATCATCCTGTCTTTATCTCAACCTAGGAGCTTTTCCATCTTATTTTGTTGTCCTTTGTCAGTACCTACATAACCAAGGCTTGGTGAAGTTCCCAGTTTACAACTTGGTTGAGAGCATCGTTCTTTCTAAGTGCATATATGCATTGTTGCTGCTCAACTTCAAGGGCAAAGCTTTGTGCAGAAGAAGCTTTCCCACCCCTGGTCTGATGCCATGCAGCAAAAACATCAAGGAGAGCATGCTGCTGGTGGAAAAAAACCCACACAGAGAGAGAATCCACTCTCACACTGAGGGATAGACAGCATGGCTGCTATATCACCTGGTGAAGCTGAGCTACCACTACAGGTGGTGCTGCCCCAAGGAGGATGCCATTTGGAAATTGGATTGCACCACAGAATTTTGATTTTTGGATTGAATTCTGAAAACTCCTGCTCTTGGTTTTGCCAGCTACATTTTATTAAACAACAAGCAAAGTGTTTCATCTTTTTCCATAGATATGGGTACGTTATTTTCTAGTCATCTTCTCCCTTGTTCAAGTGTATTTTCACCAGGTCCAGGCATGAGGTAGGAGGCAATTTAGTGCTTGGGAAGAGAGTTGTGACCAGATATAGCCAGCAGTGTAAGTGGGCTCCCTTCTACTCAATCCCCATTATCAGATCCTCATTCAGGGCGTTGCAATTAGATGAAGTAATGTCTGAGACTAAAAGAGAGAGAATGATCTTTTCTAGGGTTAGTTTTGTAAATAAGACATTGAGATGAATACAAGGCAATGTTGCACTGAAGAGGAAAATAGAAGAAAGAAGTGGCCAATCTGGTTAGCAAGCGACTACTTAAAATATGTTTCTAAAAGGAACTTGGGGTGGAAAAGGAGAAGAAAACATACCAAGAGGTATGATTGGTCATGGCATGCAGACTAAAGATAAGAGCATCAAAAAGAGAATCTACACTTGGCAGGTGAAAGAGGTCAGTGCTCAGAAATGACCCTGTACATTTTGGGTGGGAGGCAATGAGGAGCCACTCTCACCCCTGCTCCTGTGGGCAACTGTCCCAGCCTGATTGCATCGTGGTGCCTCCTCCTTGTGCTGCCTCTGCCCAGCCCCCTGAAAACATGGGAGAGATTTCAATAAAAATGCTAAATCCTGGCAGAGAAACACAAATAAAATAAGAAAAAGTAGAGGCAAACTATGTGGTTATTAACCACTTGATTTAAGGGGTAACTTTGCAGTCTGCAAATTTTAGTTACTTCTGTAACTATTTGCAGACTGCAATAATTATCTACCTGATTTCAAATCTCAGAATATAATTAATATGGGTAAAAAATATTCCTTGAATGATCTACCTCCAGTCACAGACACAGGTTGCTGTTCCCTGAAGAACAGGCAAATGTAGGTTATGAAGCAAACCATGAGGCAAGAGCGATGATACTTCTTGATTTCAGCTGGTTCTTCATACCAAGCAGCACAAAATCCTACCTGCTAAAAAACCAGATGCTGTCCTGTGTGGTATCTAAGCATGAACTGAAACCTTCTTTACACAAAACATAATAGGAACAGCCTCTGTTTCAATAAGGCCCTTAATGAAACAGCACAGGGATCAGTATCAGACCTGGTTTGATTTAATATATTTCATTATTCATGATCTCGAATTTTACAAAGGACTCAATTAATTACAGCTGCAGAACAAACAAAACTGGAAGGTACGTACTATGTCGCTGCCAGGAGTTAAATTATTTCTCTGCCAGAAAGATTTTTTTCCTCCCAGCCCAAATTAGCCATGCAAACACCCGAAATTGCTCTGTCTCCTTGTCCCCGGAGAAATTCCTTCAGGCAATGGAGCTAGGTGCCATCAGCCCTGTGGAGTGTCTCCCAAGGGGGCTGTGTGTCTGATGGTGGTGTCTGTGCCAGACTGTCTCAGGAGCTAGGTGGCTGTGCCATACGCTGGCTTGTTCAGACTGTGCAGATGAAATAGCACAGAATTCATGCCTTCCAAGCCCTCAACACATCTAGCCTATCTACTTTTATCCTTTCTTATACTTCTTCCCACATACTTCTGTGGTAGGCATGGAAGAGCAGAGCAGATGCGCAAGGACAACAGGTGGGTGCTGGAAAGCACTGGTAAGGGCATAATGAAGAAGATGCTTTGGCAGGAGCCATCCTAGTAACAGTGAGCATCCTCAGAGGCAACCAGTTAGTTTAGCAAGTTGCATCTGTGGGCAGCGGATAAAACAGTTTTCTTGATAGACTTCTCAAAAATTATCAGATCTTTTTTCATGACAAAGGCCTCTTGACAGCCGGACTAAAAGTGCTGCACAAAGGATAGGTGAAAGAATAACACAAATTTTAAAGTATTTCTTCTTCTTGTAAAGTCTCCACAGTTAGTCTGTCATGCATAATCATGTCATAATATGCATAATATGCATAAGTCATGATGCATAGACTTAGACCTGGCTGTCACAGCAGGCCTGTACAGCCCACTTTCTACATTTGGGGTAAAATGCTAAAATCTATTGCAAAAGAATTATATTGAGTCTGTCTTACTGGAAGTGATAGACTTTCTGAAGCTGTACTGTTCAGGAATGGTCTTTTTTGAGTTCAGCATATACTTAGAGGAGAGGACTTTGACATTATTAGACAAAATGAACCATATTCATATGGTGTTTATAAAATATACTTGGTTGTTATTTCCCACTGCAGCAGATGGCACCCAAAATAAGAAATGACCTGGAACATCATTACCAACTGCATCAAGTCTGCACAACACTCCTCAGGGTAGTAAGCAAATATTTGACTCATTTTATTTTGAAGAAGGCTTTGCTTACTTTTGGTCTCTTAAAAAGACATTTAGTGGAAGAGATGCATCACAAATATCCACCATGACACTGGACAGGATGGAAAGTTTGAAGAAATATCCAACCTTACAGTGCAGGGTACCAACCAGCAGTCACTGCCTTGGGTTAAGAAGACACATTCCCACCATGAGGCAGCTATTCCCAAGGTGCAAGTGATGGGTGACTTGTTTCCAGCCTCCCCTGAAGCAGCTGATGGGGCTGTTATCCAAGACAATTAAATGCTAAATGCTAGAATTCATTTTCCAGGGAAACAGATAAAGTCTCTATAGATGGTAAGCTTTGAGGCTGTGTCTCTCCATGTTTTGGGTCTTTGTTGGGTGTCTGACACCACGGCTCCTGTTCTCAGTGTGGCTGTTACAGCTCAGCCTTATTGCAGGGCTCCTTCACTCCTGCAAACTATTGTTGTGTTGACTTCCTCTTTCACATGAGTTTGCAAAAAGTCTGTCCTGGCCTCCCCGCTTGAGGAATGACCTCCAGCTACACCAGATTTCACAGGAGATACAACTGCGCCACGAGAGGCCCAGTAGAGTCATCCTAGAGAAGGTTTAGCCTGTTTTCTAAGACTTCCACGGAGCCCCAGAGGCTGTGTTTTTTTGACAGAGGAGAAACAAAACAGGTTTTGTTCGAATTCCTTAAGCAAAGGAGCAGACACATTTCCTTCTCCAGCTGTTACATTGTAGATCAGCTTTAAGCATATTTGCAGGTATTGCTGTGGTTAGGCTTGTACATAACCAGAGATTACAATTTGGGTGCCAAACAATCTAGATAGATCATATGACTGCAACAATCTCATGGCACAGCACAAGTGGAGCCCACAGTTCTCTGTGCTGTCTTCTTTGCTCTAGGATTGGCTGCACACAAGTATAAAACTGCAACTTTTTCATATCTGTTCCTGCACTGGCAGGAGAAGGCTTGGGTGTGCAGGTGAGGTGCACTGATACTTGCCCACAGTTCTAGTTCGTGCATATCTGTGGGCTTGGGTGTAAATCAGTCTCTGCTTCAGAGAGGTTTGGTATCGAAAGAAGAAATCTTGAAAAGATAATGAATCTGCACACGCTCTCTGGGCTGGCAACACCAGCTGTGTGCTGCTCTACAAGACTCACAGACAACAGGCCAGTAAACATCATAGGTAATCTTGTTACTGAAAATATTTCTCTTTTCATATAAGTGGTTCCTTAGACTGTCCAGATACTAGATGGTAAATGAAAGTGTTGAAATTCTTTCCAACTGATTAACAGATATTTTCTTCATCTGTACTTGCTTTCCGAATGGCCCTGAACTTTATAATGCAAAATACTTTGACCTTCTATCAAGACCCTTATTTTTCTCTCTCAAACTCTGACCTAGGGGTTAAGTGTGAGGAAGCAGGTGTGATGTTTTCAGGCTGAATTATTTTCTGCCATGCAAATCATGACAAAATTCTCCTTCAGTCTTCCCACTCCCTTCTCTCCTTCCCTTTGGGAGGAAGGAGAATTGCTCTTTGCTTTGTGCAAGTGACAAGAGCAGGTCTAAACCACTGTCACATGGTCATTCACAGAGTCATTGCTTGGGGCAGAGCTAACACTGCTCTGATCCCAAGGAGGTAGATCCATCTAGGACTTGGGATTGGAAAAGTGCAGGGGTGGTGATCAGCACACATGACCAGCACATGGCCTGGGGATCCTGCGTAATTGCAACAATAGTTTACAAAGACCATTAAATGGACATTTGTTCCTAAAGCCATTTAAAGAAGAGGCCAGAAGGGCTTCGGTCAAACTGCTGCTGCCTCTCCCCTGACAGACAGAGGCCTTGAGCACTTTGCCTAAACCCAGGATCTTCGCAATCTTACACCGCTTCATAGAAAAATAAAAAATACTAAAAGCTGCAAGTGCTGAGGCTGGCAAGGCAACTATATTAAAGTGCAATAAAAAAAAGTAAATAAAAAGCAAACTGGGATTAAATCATAAAATATTTTTTTCATTCCAGCTGTTTGGGACAGAGGCTGTAAGGAAGCAGGTAATACACTTCCTGCTGGGATTAACTGAGTAACAGAGGCCACCTGGGAGGCAAATCCTCTGGGTTAACTCCTATCACTCCTAGAGAAATGTCTGTCCCCTAAAGTGCTGGTGGCTTCTTTGCAATGGGCCAGTGAGATACAGTGCAGAAGTTCTTCTTGACCCTTGAAGTGCCATGCATGACCCCAAAGAGAAGCTGCTGCTGAGTGCTGCTGGGGATGCTCATCCCCGTGGTGAGACTCCAGTAATCCTGCTGCCCTGGGTCCTGCTGGTACATCCCACACGGGACCACATAGCAGAGTGCAGGCACTGCAGCACTGCTTGCCATTGCTGAAGGCATCTTGAAAGTATGTTTTTATGGTAAAAAAATTTTGTTTTGTTTTTCCATTTCAGTAGCCAAAATCATCTTGGCTTTTTTTCCTGCAGCCTTACATGTGAAACCCAAACAACTGCTGCCATTCAAAGGAGCCTGAGAAATCCTAGGAAATCTCTAAGGACCTGACAGTCAATAGGCGGAAGGGATGCAGCAAAGCACTGGTCAGTCATCTCCTCTGGGCTCTTGCTGGAGCTGCCTCCCTGCAACCCAGCGCTCCACTTCTGGACAGAAACTCCCCACTACCAGGCTCAGGTATTCCCTGGCAATGCCACAGACCCTAACCCTAACCCTAACCCTAATAATAAATAATAAAATAATAAATAATAAAACTGCAAAAATTTGGTAACTAATGGTACTGAAGCAATTTGATTTTATCAGGCTTAATTAATTTCATCAATATAGTTCAAAGGATCCTGACAAACCTGCTCTACAAATATTTGGTTTCATTACTAAAAGAGAAGGTATTAAAAAACACACTTAACGCACCACCACCACCCTTTCTAGTGTCAGTTTTCTCAGATGGAATAGCTAGAATGTATGACACCAGTAATTTCCCCCTCCTCCCTCAAAACAAAGCCACTGGCAAACACCAGGATTAGTGAGAACACATTTGCAGGCCTGATTTAAGAAGGGATAAAGCCAGTATTTCTTCCTCTGCTGCTGCCAGGCTTGATCATGTGCTGGTAATCAGCCTGAGAGGCTCATTGAGCTTCTGCTGCTCTTAGCAATGCAGCAACTTCAGGCTATTCTTGGGCAGGCAGGGGGCTCTGCAACTACTTACTGCTCTTGGTGGAGAATTTGCCACTTCTGATCTGTTGTTTCTAGCCCAAGGAGAAGTCCTTCCCTTGATGCTTTGCTTCAGAGACATCCTGTCTACCAGAGTGAGTTGAAACCCAAAACATATTACACAAGAACTCTGGAAATTTCCAAATAATGCTAATTTCTGGAACAATATGACTAACTAATGTTTAGTCCCAGCAAAAGAAGAAGAATGTAAACAGCTTTTGAATGAAAAATGGCTGAAGGGGAAAATACAAAAATGTTTTCATCTCATAAATGAGTTTGAATTGGTTTTGGTATTTTAACTCAAAAGAGAAAATGCCAAGAACAGCATCTGGGTGGTTGCAACTGCCTTTTTATAAATGCACCAAATGGGCCAGAGGCATGAGAATTATCTTTCACTCCTCACATCTGCAATCCACCAGGCAGCTAGACCCAGGTCAGCTGTCCTGCCCAGCAGCTCTCTTCCCACCCTGAACAGGTGAGTCAAAGATTGCATATAATTTCAGTCACCAAAAGGGAGTGAGTACAGTGCTGCTATGCCAATTTACTTTCTGATGACCACGCCAGCTCCACCCTCAACCACATATTAAGAGCAAGGCCCCCTGCCCAGTAACAGTACTTGAACCAGCCAAAAGCATGTGCAGTATGATTCACAGAAGTGCAGCCAGCCACTGAGGCTCCTACTGCTCAAAATATATGTATTTTGGGGAAGCCAAAGATTATTTTGCACTTTCTGCAGCTAGAGAAATCCCGGAGGTAACTTATACTACACACTGATGTGTACTGATTTATAAGAGAAGATTCATGCTGTGCCTTCCCATGTGGCAACCTGATGGTTGGATAGCATTAAACCTGCCATGCAAATCCCTTATCTGATGTTGCTGACATTGCTTAGCGAGGAATGCACACTCAAAGCCCAGTGGGAGCTTTGGGGTAAGCTGGTCTTACTGCCTGTCACAACCTAGCTAAAATGATTTCCAGGGCATGGATAGAAAAAAATCAAGTGACTGGAGCTATCGCTGCTAGTAAATAATCTCTGCTGCCTGGTTGGAAGCTGACAGATAATCCTCATCAAGAAGTGACCGATAATCAACTTATAAAACATAGACAGAAAACATAGCCTCATATCAATTTCTGTACACAAAATTACTACTTAAGGCATAATCTTTTAAGAAATTAGTGCTCAGGAAACATGGCATTTGAAAGTCATCTGTAACTAGTACTCAAAGTTAGAGAAGTTTCTGGAAACCACAACTGAACTGCAGAGGAGGTTATCACATTTTTTGTTACAGCTTCAGTTCTAAACCAGAGGCTTGAAAGTCTATGCAACTGCTCCTTCTCCTCTGTTGAGACTCAGACCTTCCCATGGGACAAGTAGGAAGTTTCCTAATCCTTGTACAGAAAGAGGGAAACATTTTGCTCTCTTGGTTTGAGCCTACAACACAGTAAAATTAAGGATGCTGCTGCCCAACTTCTCCCATGTCTCCACAGTCTGTGAACATTTCGGTCTAGACCGTGACTGGTCACTCCCTTGTGACTTGGCCCAGAAACATCACATCTCCATTTCCTCCCCCCCAAAGATCCATATGGCATACAGATGCAAGGGAGAACCAGAGACAAAACTCTGATGGTGCTGATGCATATGATACTGGTTGCTAACTTCATGCATACCCTAGTGTTTCCATGATCTTTCTTCTGTGCCATAGAGCCTACAAGTATTTTCTTCTCTAGCTAGTGAAGAGAACACAGGACAAGTCACTCTTTAGTGTTCAGTATAAGGGGGGATTTTCTTTCCTACTTCTGGCCAAGTGCATGTTACAACTGAGATTCTCCAAAGTAGCCTTGCTGATTGCAAAATCACATAAGGGATGCGGTTGGAAAACAGGGTAATCAAGCCCAACTCTCCTGCTCAAGCAGAGGCACCTAAAGCCCATTTCCCAGGACCATGTTCACATGGTTTTTCAATATCTCCAGGAACAGAGACTCCATAACCTCCAGGGCAACCAGTGCTAGTGCTTGGTTACCTTCACTGTAAAAAAAGTATTTCCTAATGTTGAGAGGGAACATCATATGTTTCCATTTGTGACTACTGTCTCTGGTCCTGTCATTGGGCACCACTGAAAGGAACCTGGGTCAATCTTCTTTGCACTCTTCCTTCAGATACTTGGTCCATGATGGTCCATGGTCCTGATGGTCCATGCTGATAACATGGTGCTGGTTGTTCTTTATATCTGGGTACAACAGTGCTTTGAAGGATAGATAAAATACATATTAAATGTCATCCTCTTGTGCTTTTGCTCAGAACTGGCACAATAAAATAAT